>NW_016167903.1:19345-20395 GCF_001687245.7 Rhagoletis zephyria | reverse complement strand
GCCGATTTTGTGTTCGGTTGAATTGTCATCTGTCGTTGTGTGAATATGAGCTGCTACTGCAGAACGATGAACCTGTTTATTGTTTGTGTGTTTTTCATGTTCTTTGAAACGAACAGAGATTTGGCGTTTGGTTTGTCCTATATATTTTACAACACTTTTATCAACTTGCAATGTTGTGCGTCCAGAAACGTTCAATGTTGTGGATCCAGAAATTTTCAATGTTGTGTGTCCGACACCAAAGCAAAGCTTTGAAAAGTTCCTATAAAAAAGCATAGTGCATAGGGCGACAGCTGTAGTGAATAGGGCGAGGTAGATGACATCTAGATGTCGCCCTATGTACTACGTTTGCTACAGCGGAAATAGACGACACGCCATTTCTTTAAATAAAATTAATTGGTGCTCGTTTGTATGTACATACATATGTAAATGCATGACCTTCGAAGAGTGTGCGCCTAATAAGAACTGTTCACTACAATAGAAAACTAGACGCATACGAATCACTTTACATAAGTAAAACAAAAAATACCATGAACGCTGATAAAGGGAATATAGATTCGCCTCTCTTCGCTTTAATTTAGTTTATGGCTGATGATGGACAGCAGGTCTGCCCGAAATGCATACGTATGGACAAATAAAATAGTTGTTTTTTGTCAAAACTATCAAGTTTTTTATTTGGCTAACTCATTTTGTAGTCAATAAAGGAAGTACCTTTTAACTTAACAAAAATAAATAATCATTAGACCACAAAAAACGTTCAACTATTTTGATAAATAAATAGTACTTATTTGTTTCATAACGATGTACAGTGTTTGCGTGTTTTGACCGCAGCGCTGCTTGTAAATACATACATAAATTTCTCTTTGGGCGCAGCGCTCCTTGTGCAAAACTTTCGCTTTGCGCCTGAAGCTGGCAAAGGTTCTTTTTATACCTTTCATGAGCATGAAATGGTATTATAACTTTGGTCCGATGTTTGTAAGTACCAGAACAAAAAGAGATAGACCCATTAAAATGTATACTTATATGATCAGAACGTCGAGCTGAGTTGATTTA
>NW_016167903.1:12162-18617 GCF_001687245.7 Rhagoletis zephyria | reverse complement strand
TATAAGTATGTAACTCCTCTATCGATGTATGCAGATGTATTCAAAAGCAGTAATCTGTCAAAGTAAAATTTGCAGATGTTCATGAAAGGTATGAAGCCTTCGGCATAGCCGAAGACAGCGCTGCTCTTACTTGTTTTTTTTATTTTTATTTTTGCGCTGTGCTAGCTGAGTATAAAAAGAAAATAGAATAGAGGTAAATATGTACATATGTGGTTTGTTGATGCTCTCTAAACACAAACGCGTGAAAGGCAAACGGTCTAGCAATGCGTGGTATTGTTGATCAACTTAATACTTTAATTAAACATACTGAACACTTTGGGCCTTATGGGTCCTTATGGGTTTTCTTGGCTTACCACTTCTATCACTCTAGTCAAACAAAGAACACACGTAAATTCACTTTGAAATTATAACTAAGGTTTATTTACAAAAGCGGGACACGTCCGTTCGGGGTGAAATCGTGATGATTGTGTCTTGTTTTATGTATGTAAGTACAATTCATATGTATATGTGTGTGTAGGTGTATTATGTGTACGTGGGTGGAACGGGCCGTGGTGAGTAGGCGATTAGGCAGGGTTGCTGCTGTTCAACGGAGCCATTCACGATCGAAAAAGGGGGAACGTCCGAACTCATTTAGCCATCCTGGCCCCCCTAGGCGAGTCTTCAGCCTAGTAGTTGCTGGAGTTGATGCAGGGTCTCCACTACGTTGCGTAGTCCAGTTGCACAACGGGGACGTTGCCTGAGCTGGTGCCGGCGATGTGTGACCGCTGGAGCGCGATATCGAGCCACAGGATGGTTCCAAGTGCGGTGGCCCTGTTGTATTGGTGGTCGCCGCGATCGTGCTATACTGCTGTCGTGGGGCTTTCATCGCCCATGGTTGCGTCGAGCCGGCGTCTCGCTCATCGGACGTCCGGACATGCGGTGCAATAGCGTGTGATGCGGTCTGTGGCATAGTTGGCACCTGATGGGGGGAGTCGCACTGCCTCGTTCCGTGGGATAGCGCCAAGCAATTAAGGCAATACCCATGCGCTTGCGCGACTTGCTGACGCTGCGGCGGCTGGGTACTCATAAATATGGAGAATGGACACAGCTTGTGTGGGCGCCATGCAGCTCTGCTGGACTCCTTTGTGGAGGCTCTGCACGGGGTGGTGCCTGTCGAAGCTGCGGCGGGTCGGGTCGTAAGGATTCCTTCCCCTGCGGCCGGGGCTGCTGCGGTACGTGGCACAGCAGAGCGAGGCGCTGCCACTGGCGGTACTGCCGAACGGGGCGCGAAGATTGCCGAATGGAGAGTTGTAGTTGGTGCGGCTTCAAGCATTTCCACGTCCATATTTATCTACATTAGGGGAGAACGGAGATGTGCGTATAGCATATATGTACGCAGTTATGAGCATGTTTGCTAGGCGTAAGCCACTTGGTGTGAGTTCGAGGGAACGGATTTTGGCGCTTTTGATATTCTGGGTTATTTGTTACGGCTTTTTTACGTTTATTGCGGTTTCATGATTTTGGGTATCGGTATTCGCGCCATCGGTATGAGAGGCGGTTGGAAGGAAGCATAGCTTGACGAGCGGTCGAGTTAGTATGCCGCTTTGCGTACGGAGATCAACTACGCGGACATGACCGTCGGAGCCATGATATATTTTCTCTATGCGGCCGAGTCGCTATTCCGTAGGGGGAAGACATTTGTCGTGAACTAGGACACAGTCTCCAATCTTTGGCGCTTCTTGAGTGTTTTTCCATCGGTATCTTTTATGGAGGTTGTTATTTAATAAGAAAAGTCAACATATTAATACTGCATTGGCTTTGTTCAACAGGGTATTAATTTTCGCTTGCACTCTTTTATGCGTAGCTTACACTTTATGCCTTTTAGTGTATTCTTATAGCCAAATAGTTTGGCATGAGTCAAGTTGCATATAAGACATTGTTGATTAATGCACGCAAATGAAAGTAGACGCAAACTGTGGAATAGCTTATATCAACAAAAACGTGGGAATAAAGCATTAGCATTAATTATTCTTATGTAAACCAAAACGTGGGAATAAAGCCTTTACAATAATTTTGCTTACGATCTAAAGTTTTTATGGCCTTATTATTTAGCTAAGTAAGCATTTAATTTGTATAAAAACGTCATCATTAATTCAATAAAGCTCACTTGAAAGCAATCAATCAAACAACATTGTTCGAACTTGGCGTAATCGCTACTATTCTGAACATTCTGGTGGCCCCTGTGAAAGGACATTCAGCTTAAACAAGGCCAGTGTAGCAGTTTAAGGACCCAAAATACTAAGCTACAAAAAGAAAAATGGATCGTTTCGAGGATTTGGCCAGACAACAAAGAGAAACGGGCGGTAATATTGAATCAATTGTCCGAAACTTTAAAAAGGACCCGCAATCCAGGAAGCAGTCAGTCAGCTAATACGAAGAGCGATTGAGAAGACTGGACAGCGAGTGGTCGAAGTTTGAAACAACTGACAACAAACTTCGACTGCTTGAAGACCCCCAGCTGGATCACAACTACTTTACAAAGGACTACTATAACAATATAATTGAAATTGTAAATAAGTACAAGGAGATTTTCGAGTCCGCAGTGCTCCAATTGGCTCAAACCCCGACGACAGAATTGCGTCTGATGAACAACTGATGAGGGAAGTACGTACCAACATGATGCTTCAGCTTTGAAAGTCAACACAGAAGCACGGCATGATACTGGAACCAAACAGGCAGCTTCCAACGAGTACACTAAACTAGTTCGCAGACAAGGGGTAATGATGGCCTCGTTGCGACGGTTACTGAACGACAACGTTTCACCACAATGTGTTCCAACAATTAATAAACTGTGGGAAAATATAGAAGACATTCACTTCAGGATATATGAGATGTTCGACAACCCAACCGAGCAGGGCTACAAGGTCGATAACTTCATTTCACTTGAAGAAAAGGTATGGAGTACTTTGCAAGCAGCTAATAGTGACTCCCATACTGAGCAATCTTCAAACCAACTTCCGATTAAACTGCAATCAATTTCATTGCCGAAGATAATAATTCCAAAATTCGATGGCACCTATTTAAAATAGCAAGAATTTCATGACCTATTCTCGTAATAAACTGGTAATAAATCAACCTCTTTCAAAAGTTCGGAAAATGTGGTACTTGAAAACTCACTTAGTGCGGGAGGCTGGAAATCTAATTAAACATTTCGCATCAGCAGGAGAGAATTTTGAGGCAGCTTGGTTTATTTTTCTGGAGCGTTACAACAACAAAAGCATTATGGTTAGAAAGTTAGTACATGAGCTAACTACCTCACCTTGAAGCACATCAATGGACAATGTTAAAAAACTGCATGATCCAACACAAGAATGTCTATTAGCATTGCAAAATTTGCAGATAGACACATCAACACTTCTGCTCCCCCTTCTACTAAAGAAATTGGATCAACCGACTCGTTTGCGGTACGAACAATCATTATCAAAGCCACGGGAGGTACAAACACTCAAGGAATTCCTGCAATTTCTGGAGAAACACTTTCAATCCATGGAAGCGATGGGTGTCAAAGACAAATCTACGAGCTCAACTGCAAAGCTGTGCACTTCAGTCACATCCAAAGGTCATAGAAATGACACTTGCAGCATGTGAAAAAAAGGAAAACATCCATTATTTTCTTGCAAGGAATTTTTACAGCAATCTCCATCGGCACGCTTTCAGTTCATACAAGCGCAGAAATATTGCCACAATTGCCTAAAACCGGGACATGGTTCAAAAAATTGTATATTAAGAAACTGTCTGAAATGCAACAAAAAACACAACACCCTGTTACATTTCGAGGATTTAAAAAGGGATGTGAGCAAAGATATTACATCAGTAGCCACTCCAACACAATGCAACGAATCGCAAAGTTCTACACCATCCAGGACCAAATTAACACCATCAAAAGACGAAGCAGCGTCACTTACCACCGCAAAGCACACAAGGTCAAACATATGTAATAGTCAGCACTGCCGGAACAGAAGTGCAGTGTCGGGAAATTCTCGATTCAGGCTCACAAGTTAATTTTGTGACTGAACGATTGGTTAAACGTCTTGGCATCTCAACTAAACCATCATCAATCTCCATTAGTGGCATCGGGTCGAGGAGCACTAAGATACAGCATCGAGTCAATGTGGCGCTACAGTCTCGGATCAACAACTTTACAACGCGGCTAGGGGCAGCGGTATTGCCTCAGATTATATCCCCGCAGCCTTCCCCAGAAAGCAAGATCGACGAATGGCAAATACCTGAGAACATCATGTTAGCCGATCCATCATTCAATCATCCTGACAAAATTGGTATATTGTTGGGGTTGAAATTCTACAACCAACTGATGGCAGCAGGGCAAATCAAACTGTCAGATGACCTACCCATTCTCCAAAATACATTGCTGGGATATTGATTCCATCAGTGAACCTAGGTACTTCATTCCTCACCATTGCATTGCGAGACCCGAAAGCCGCACTAAAAAATTACGTGTGGTGTTCGACGCATCAGGAAAATCGTCCACTGGCATGTCTTTAAACGACCTCATGTATACCGCACCCACGGTTCAGAGCGAGCTTTTCACCATTTTACTTCGCTTGCGTTTGCCCAGGTTCGTCTTCACCACAGATGTAGAATAAATGTATCGATAGATGCTCATTCAACCGGACGAGCGCAAATTCCAACTTATCATCTGGCGAAAGGATTCAAGCCTACCAATAAAGCATTATCAGCTAAATACAATCACATATGGGACAAGATCTGCTCCATATTTAGCCACCAACTGTTTACAGAAAATTTCAAAAGAAAATGCATTACAATATCCCTTTGGTGCTCAGTTTCTACAGGACAATTTTTATGTAGATGACGGAATTGGTGGGTCAGACAGCTTAACCATGGCGATGGAAATCCAACAGCAACTGATACACATCTTAAAACAACGTGGTCTTAGCCTAAGAAAATGGTGCGTCAATCACTCACAATTACTGCAAAATGTTGGCATGGAGGAACAAGAAATTGACATAGACTTTGACAATGACATCAATCAAACTATTAAAACGTTGGGATTAACATGGATGCCTAAGATGGATCGATTCTGCATAAAGGTATGCCTAGGAAGCTGCAATCTTGCAACTAAACGCTCAGCCAGCGCCGATCTTGCAAGGCTCTTCGATCGGTTGGGGATACAAGCACCAATTGTAGTCATGGCAAAAATGTTTATTCAAGATCTGTGGCAACTGAAACTGACATGGGATGAAGCATTACCAGCCGATTTGAATGAGAGATGGACAACATTCATCAAAGAAGACAACGCACGGGTACTGCAGTGGCCATTAGGAAGAATCATCAATGTATATGAAGGAAACGACGGTGTGGTGGGAGTGGCTGACGTAAAAACTGCTAGTAGCACTTGCAAGAGGCCTATTCATCGGCTTGCACCCTTGCCCAAGGAAACAAATGATGCCACAGAACGACAATCAACCAACAAACTGCTGGAGGAAGACAAAATTCCATTAAGGAGGAATATTCCTTCCTTACACCAAGGACTTGCTACATTTCTGATTACCCTACTCATCTTACCATTAGCTTTAGGAGCTGAACTTCAAAATAAGCGATTTGAATCAAGGCTTGGCATTCATTTTGAAGGAATAGGCTCAACAGCCAAATCAACCACCGTTTGGAACCTAATAATCTACTACGACATGGAAGGATTTTTGGTAGAACTAGCAGCGCTGTCAAATGGCCCAAGGGTCCTGCGCCATTTATGTCAAGAAATCACACAAAAAAGCTCATGTCAAAATTATTTTTATGAAAATTTTAACTCAAAATGCTTAGAAACGATGTATTACGATATTTAAAACCAAGGAATGAAACCGAAACCCAAACCGAAACCGTAACCGTTTAAAACCGTTTCGTTTTTCAAAACCGAAACCGAAACCGTAACCGTTATCTTGACCTGAAAAGGAATGATACCGAAACCATTTCAATCACAGGTTTCAATCGGTTTCCAGAAATTTACAAAAATAATAAATAAAAATTTCTTTGAAATAAATGATTTATTTAACCAAAATCAGCAACATTTTGCTAAAATTCTTGTTAAGTAGTAAATAAGTATGGCAAGGTAACTTTTCGCAAAGTACATAGATTGAAAATACATCAACAGGCCATTCACTTTTCCTTAAGAGCACCAAGTAAATGCAGGCAACATGTAAACACAATACAGCTGATATGCACTTTGACACTTTATCCATTTTTACTCGGGCAGGAAGAAGAATACACTTACGATCGAATACGCTCGAATTTTCGCTCTCTATTACCCATTTTGTTGAGTACAGGAATGATTTCTGGGCTATTTTGGGCACACGCGGGATCTCGCATTGCGTACGGGAAAGAAACTACTTAAATATAATTAATCGATTATCGATTCACAACAACAAAGTCATCAGTAGATT
>NW_016167903.1:0-9024 GCF_001687245.7 Rhagoletis zephyria | reverse complement strand
ATGCAGTTGGAAATATCGCTCATTCTTTGTTTGGAGTACTGGACGCAGAATATGCAGAACAAATGTCCAAAACAATCACACACGTTAAGGAAAATGAACTACATCTGCAGCACCTGATCAGAAATCAAACATCCATTGTGGACTCAACCATCAACATTTTGAAGCAGGATCATAAAGCGGTCAAGAGGAAGTTCGACATCATTGATCAACAAGTCAGTCAAATATTCCAGAGGATCAGCAACGACACGCATGAGATATACCAAGAAAAATTGTTTCGAATCTTTTCCTCGTTATCCATCCAACTCACACTTATGGCAGCCAATTTGCAAAGAATGCAATCTGCAATATTAGCCGTTCTAATAGATACTCATCACGGAAAAATAAGTCCTCTTCTGCTGACGCCCAGCCAATTGCAAGACGAAGTGAACAAAATTAAGCTTCACTTACTTCAGGAACTGCCTGTAAACCAATAAGACTTACTCCAGCTATACCAACTCATGACGGTTAAGGGAGGACTTACAGAAAAGCATGTTGTATTTAGCATCACACTGCCTCTGGTAGAGCATGGTCGATACGACTTATTCAATCTGCTACCAATTCCTACTTGGACTAATGGGACTATGATTGAAATAGGTTCGTGTGCTGCAGTTTTGGCAATAAATACAGCTCTCGGTCAATATTTCCCTCTGAGCATCTCAGAATTTCAATCTTGTGTGGATATTAAAAATGGAAATTACATCTGTTCTAAAATTCAAATTCGTTATAGTCACGGTTCATCTAAATGCGCATGTGAAGTTAATTTATTCAACAACAACACCCAGTCAAGTTGTCAACTGCGAAAAACACCAAACGATGTTGCATAAAAATCAATGGATTTATGCCACTTCAGTTTCATCTCGTGCGACAGTAGTATGTGGAAAAGAAATCATTCAGGTGATTCTAAAAGGATCAGGACTGTTATCACTCTAACCAGACTGCATACTCAAACATAATTTTATATTAGTTTAAGCAGATCAGTTGATATCGACGAGTCTTTGCTCGTCCTACATTAGCCTGGGAGAAATTTCCGAAGTAGCTGCAGCAGAACATATCCTCACATCCTTACAATCATCATTGGCCAATCAACGCATAATAGAACTCTCAAACAAACTTGAAGCACAAAATGCGCACCACAAGGCAGTGTATCCAGCCTTGATTACAGTTTTGTGCCTTTTGGTGTTCATGCTAGTCAAAAGAAAATTTAAAACAGCCAAACAGGAAACATTGCACGCATCCACGACTGCGACCACATCCAGTCAAAATTAAAAACCCACACCTGCGCCTCGACATTCTCAAGGAAGTTTGGACGTTTACGATAAACATTTAGGACAGAACCTGCCAAGGAATTCGTGCTGCGCTCACCGGGGGGAGGATGTTATTTAATAAGAAAAGTCGACATATTAATATTGCATTGACTTTATTCAACAGGGTATTAATTTTCGCTTGCATTATTTTATGCGTAGCTTGCACTTTATGCCTTTTAGTGTATTATTATAGCCAAATAATTTGGCATGTGTCAAGTTACATATAAGACATTGTTGATTAATGCACGCAAATGAAAGTAGACGCAAACTGTGGAATATGCATATGTCAACAAAAACGTGAGAATAAAGGAGTTGCATTAATTATTCTTATGTAAACCACGACGTGGGAATAAAACCTTTACAATAATTTTGCTTACGATCTAAAGTTTTGATGGCCTTATTATTTAGCTACGTGAGCATTTAGTTTGTATAAAAACGTAATCATTAATTCAATAAAGATCACTTGAAAGCAATCAAGCAAACAACAGTGTTCGAACTTGGCGTAATCGCTACTATTCTGAACAGAGGTCTTTTAGATATTCCTCCTTCCATCGATTTGTGAGTGATAGGGATTGCGTTTCTGGCTCGGGTATGGCCAGAAGTGGAGCTCCTCTGATAAAATGCCCAGGGGTGAGGGCTGTGAAATCGGAGGGATCTTGCGAGATGGTATTGAGAGACCGTGAGTTGAGAACGGTTTCAATTCGAGCTAATAGAGTGGTGAACTCTTCATAAGTAAATTTGTAATTACCAGCGATTTTCTTGAAATGGGCTTTAAAGCTTTTTACGGCGGATTCCCAGAGTCCCCCCAGAGTCCCNAGTTGAGAACGGTTTCAATTCGAGCTAATAGAGTGGTGAACTCTTCATAAGTAAATTTGTAATTACCAGCGATTTTCTTGAAATGGGCTTTAAAGCTTTTTACGGCGGATTCCCAGAGTCCCCCCATGTGTGGAGCGCAAAGGGGGGAACAAATTGCAAATTATATCCTTGGGGTGCATATTTCTTAATGATTTCAGGCGAGACCTCGTTAATAAATTCGATAAATTGCTTTTCAGTGGCCCTTTGGGCTCCGACGAATGTTTTGCTTTTGTCGCTTATGATTTTTGAGGGAAATCCACGCCTTCCGACAAAGCAGGCAAATGCCGTTAGAAAAGCTGCAGTTGTCAGATCTGAACATAACTTAAGGTTTCCGCTTTTGTCGAAAAACATAAGAAAACGGCCACATAGCCCTTCGTAAAGGTAGAAGACCTTAACATAGAGGCCTTTATCTGGAAAGGCCCCGCAAAGTCAACACCCATGATGGTGAATGGCAAAGAGAATATGCAGTGTTCAGTTGGTAAAGCTGCCATGATCTGCGTGCGCATTTTCTGCTTATGTAGAGCGCAGACTTAACACAGGAAAATACATTTCTTTCATCATATCGCAAACGTCAAGCTGTGAATTTCTACTTATTTGTGCCTTGATTGGTCTTTGTATTTTGCAAAGTTTATTGTGCTAATTTTGAGTAAAAGTTGCTATAAAAAGTGCCTACGAGCATCTTAGTGTGATAATAACCGAAGCTAAGTGAAAGTTTTGTGATTTTTGTGGTTTTTATTAAATTTAATTAAATTTCACTAGCTTACATCTAATCTTGCCGAGTCATTTGTTGTTATCATTGTTGTTGTTATTCCTTTGTAGTTAACTGAGATCGTTTCTATTTTTGCACATTTCTTTTTGCTCTTTTTGTTTACTTCGTTTAGTATTTCTTGTCACAGCTGTTTGCGCTGCGTTTATTAAGTGTCACATTACAGTGATACTCAAACTGTTCGCTACATATATTTTTAAGCTAAATACATCAGCTCCTGAATTGTTGTGTGTGTTGTGTTAAACTTATTTTGCTTGTCTTTTTATTAACATAAGTGTTATTAAATCTTTCAATATGAAGTGTGATCTTGATAACTGCCAAATCAAAAGCGAATCTGAACGCTACTTATCGTGCTGGCTCTGTGATGGTATTTGCCATCTAAAATGTGCTGGTTTGACAGGAAGAATTCTGGACGCTATTAATGATGGCAAAGGTCTTCGCTGGTCTTGCTTAAAGTGCAGGTCAACCGAAGTTGATCTCTTTAAGTTGTTTAGGCAAACCAGAAATGGGTTTTCTGAGGTAGGGAGAGAGTTGTCGGTACTGACCGAAAAATTTAAACATTACGAAAATGTATTTAAATCTTTTAAATGCTTAGATACCGTACAATCTATGAAGGACATTCGTGTGTCAAAACGTAAGCGTCTTCATAGTCCGCCTAATGAAAGGACCGTTCCACGTCAGAACACTCTTCCGAATGACTTAATTAATCTTTCTTCTCCATGTCCACAGACAACGGAGTTATCTTCCTCAAAAGAAAGTATATCAAAGTCTGCTTCTAATAATAACGACCCTGCAGTATCTTCCCCGTCCCCCGTTGAAGTTGTGGCACCGCCATCCAATCTTCCAACGCTTACTCTACCCTCAACTAGTAACTCAGTTACTCAACCCCGTCCGCCGGTAATCGAGTCTGATACTAGGAGACTGGTTGTGGTTCCCCCAAAGAAGTCTATATTTGTATCTAGATTTTCGAGGGATACTTCCGAGGACGATATAAAGTTTTACATCTCGTCCAAAGTTAAAACTGTCAACTTAAGTATCAGAAAATTTAATTTTAAATATGAAAGAAATATTTCTTCATTTAAAATAGACGTAAATTTAGAAAATTTTGACATGCTGCTTAGTAGTTCTTTTTGGCCCTCCGGAGCTTTCGTTCGTGAATTTGAGTATAGGCCCAACAAAAATAATAATTTAGCAAATATTCCCCGTCAGAATACAGAACCAAAAAACTGATTACTAAATCTGCTTTAAGTATTTATTATCAAAACGTAAGAGGCATAAATACTAAATTAACGAATTTATATCTTAATGGCCTTGAATGCAATTATAATATAATTTCTTTGACTGAAACTTGGCTCAAACCTCACACTTTTAATTCAGAGATTCTTTCAAATAATTATCATATCTACAGAAAAGATCGGGAGGACAGAGTCGGCGGTGGCGTACTCTTTGCCGTAGACTCTTCAATACCATCTGAAGAAGTTAGTCTTCCACACATTGAATCTGCAGAATTCAAATGCATTCGTGTTCAGGTTAGAAGGGGGTTTACTTACTTAGCTCTATGCTATATTCCTCCCCGATCTGACTTATCAGTGTATTCACAACATGTATCTTTACTGAAATCAATTAATTCAATGATTAAACCCTCTGATTCATTGATTGTGTTGGGTGACTTTAATTTACCAAATGTATCATGGAACATCATTGACAATGATATTGTACCTTTCTCGTCTAGCGCGTGCAACAACGTATTTTTAGAGGAGATGGCTGAACTCTGCCTGAATCAAGTTAATGTACCTCGCAATAAGTTTGGCAAAGTATTAGATCTTGTTTATGTTGATGATGCATCTAAGTCGGCTGTAAATAAATGTGACCCACTAGTTTTGCCCGAAGATGTCTACCACCCTGCTATTGAGATATCTTACGAAATTATAAACGATGGTCAAAATTGCGATGTCCAAACATACGAACCAAATATTCGCTTTGATTTTTCGAAAGCCAACTTTAAAAAACTGAATAAAGAATTGTCTAAATTGTCGTGGCCTATATACAAAGAAAAAGTTGAGCAAAGCGTTGCACATTTTAATTTTACTGTACATAGATTATTTGAAAAGTATGTGCCTAAACGCATGTGTGTTCCTGAAGAACAAACACAGTTATGGTTCACTAAAGAACTGAGAAACTTGAAAAACAGAAAGTCACGTTATTTTAGATTACACAAAAAAACCGGCTTACACTCATACTATGTAAAATACTCACTTTTGCGTCACAAGTTCTTTGAATTAAACAAAAAGTGTTATAAAGATTACTTGTGTAAAATCAAACGACGTATAATATATAACCCCAAATCATTTTATGATTTCGTAAACTCCAAGCGAAATGTACGTGGGTTTCCTTCCGCCATGAAGTATCAAAATACCGTCTCTGGTGATAATCAAACAATTTCTAACATGTTCGCTCAGTTTTTTAAATCCAATTATTCCACTAACTCCCAAGCATACTTTGACTATCCTTTTAAACTAAGTCCAATTAACTCAATACATATCCCTATAATATCTCCCGATGATGTTTTAGTTTACCTGAAGTCCTTAAAGCAGTCTTTTAGTTATGGTCCTGACCAGATCCCCACTTGTTTTCTTAGAAATTGTGCTGATTATCTCTATGAGCCGTTAACAGCCTTATTTAATTTGTCTCTTAAAGAGGGCGTTTTTCCAACTGTATGGAAGGAATCGTTCATAACCCCCTTACATAAAAGCGGTAGCAGGTCTTCAGTGGAGAACTACCGGGGCATAGCTAAGCTTTCTGCAATTCCTAAATTATTTGAAGCAATTATAACAAATCGGTTGACGCATTCTATCACTTCAAGCATTTCATACAGTCAACATGGATTTTGCAAGGGCAAATCAACTTCTACAAATTTACTTGAATTAACATCCTATATCTCAAAAGCATTTAGTGAGAGCAAAACTGTTGATGTTATATATACTGATTTCAGTAAAGCATTTGACAAAGTGTGCCACTCGTTGCTCATCTATAAACTTGATCTTCTTGGTCTTCCACCTAATTTTCTACGTTGGATCTCTTCATACCTCTATGATAGATCACAAAGGGTATTGTTTAAAAATACTATCTCTGACGTCATTGATGTTACTTCAGGAGTCCCTCAGGGTAGCCACCTAGGCCCGATTCTGTTCTTGCTTTTTATAAACGATATTTCTACAGATATAAAATTCTCCAAAATTTTAATGTATGCAGATGATGTAAAACTTTATAAATCGTACGTTTCAATTGAAGAAAGGTCTTTGCTACAATCGGACTTAAACAGCATGGCTTACTGGTGTAAAGTAAATCTTATGCCTCTAAATCTTTATCTGAGGCTTTAGTCGTGGGATATAAAGCTCTTGTCGGATCATGTGCTGCATAAGCCGATGTTAGGCGTGTAGCATCAATAAGTGCAAATTATTTATGTACAGTGTGGCAAATGGGGATTTTTCGGGTATTATTATTGGGTGCCGCTCGTTATAACTCAAACTGGAGTTTGCCAGACGTCCATTGGCGCGTAGCAGTCCTTCGAGTCTAGGAATGGACTAATAACTAAGAGTGGGCTCTTTTTATATATTGGCTTTGATACCATCAAAGGTGCTATTTCCCGGTCATAATAGCGGGTCTGAGTAGACATAATCAGAACGATTTTAGCCCGTTGTAGATCTTGGTGTGCTAGTGCATGATGCGGGGGGTTACGCGCTCCTTTAACTTTATTTTTGAGGCGATTTATGAACTGAAACAAATAAGCTATTACTGTGAGGACTTGCGGGAATGATGAAAATCGCTCAAGGATGTCAGTATCATCCAATACGGCATGAAAGTTTTTAATTTTTCGACTTTCGGGGGGTATTATGTTGCGTACCTCTTGTGGCAAGATCGGCGGGGTTATCAACATTGGCTACATGTCGCCCATGTTGCTGACCCAACTAAGTCAATTATTTGGGCTGTGCGGTTTGACACATATGTCTTCCACGTATGGGGTGGTTTTTCTTACCAAGCTAAGACTATTTCAGGGACAGCCCATAGGTATAATTTGCGATTGTTCCGGCTTAAGTGGGTTTGAACAGTGGAGGCTAGTTTTGCAAGGAGAAGCGCCCCGCATAATTGAAGCCGTGGTAGGCTTACGGTATTTAGCGGAGCCACTTTGCCTTTCGCTACTAGCAAGTGGCTTGTTGTTTTGCCATCTTGTTGGGTGCCCACATATATAGTAGCGCAGTATGTCTTTTCAGAGGCATCGCAGAAGCCGTGAAGTTCGGATTGATGTTCGGGGGAGTAGTTTACCCATCGAGGGATTTATATTTCCGAAATAGTGTTCAGATTGTTGCCAACTGGGACCATTTTATCAAGCGTAGTGGTTTAATTGTTTATCCCAATCTGTTCCGTCTTGAATGAGTATCTTTGCTTGGATCATAATTGGTGCAAGCCATCCTGCGGGGTCAAAAAGGACATAAATGTGAATTGTTTACTGCTGTTTCTTTTGATTCTACTTTGTTAAGCAAGTAAGCATAAATATAAGGCGTTAAATATTTTGCCCCAAAATTTTTGTTTCGGTGTTTTTGTTTGGAATTTAGGTTTTTTTCTGCCTCGTTTGTTCATGCAATCCTGCTTTTGCTTGGCATATCTATAAGCAGAAGGGGTATTGCTGGCCAAATCTCGCACGTAAATACTTGAGCTAGTTATTTTTTTTTAGGCTTTGGTTTGTGTTTATGAACCTTTAGTTTGTAAATAAATATACATACATACGTTAATATTTGCACGCGTATGTATGTAAGTGCTAAAAGTTTTTATTATATATATTTTTTATTTCTTGTTCTTTAAGAATTTCTTTTATTGTAAAAACAAGTACTTAAATACATATGTTTTCCTCAATTCGGGCCTCCGTTAATTAGTTGTTTAATTTTTTTTTTTTTTTTTTTTTTTAATAAAGTACAGTATTTTTTTTAGTAAATTTTCAGCAATACATATATGTAAATGCTAGATGTGTGGCAGCTTTATAAATTTCTTATGTAATATTTATGATATGTTAACTAAATGGCATCTCTGTATTGACATATTTAAAAATAAGTTTATGTGGCAACACTATCTGCGGCGATATTGCGGCCATGTTGCCTAGGAGGCAGTTGAATAAAACACGTAAAGACGAGTACAANGCGAGGTTGCAAAATGTAGACGCGTAAAAAACATACCTTTGAGTGTGACAAAATGTAGACGGCGTCGTTTTCCAATTTTGTATGGGAAACAACAACACCACAGATTTTACGGTTAGAAAACGTCTTAAAATGTAGACGTCTACATTTTGAGACACTATTTGGAACGAACTGTGAACACCCCAATGGTTGCGTTCGCTCGGACAGAAAACATCAGGTAATAAAGCCGAATTAATTATTCGCTTAAAAGAAATCCCTGAGGAGCGTCGTGGAAATTTTCAAAATTCGGCAGTTGACGCTGACGCTACGCAAGACGACAACGGAGACAAGGGGCAAGCCAGTGGAATCAACGAAGGAGCGAGCAGTGCAGACATCGTTAATAAGTGTGGTGTAATTTTACCGAAAAACGACGACGCAAATAATCAAACGAGTGCTGCAACTAAAGAAAAAGAGAGTCATGCAATAGCAAGTGATGAAAAAGAGAGTGATGCAAATGAGTGGCGACTCTTAAAATATGAGTTAGAATTGCTGAAGCGTGAATGTGAACTACAAAAGAGAGAAAATGAAATGCTAAAGAAAGAAAAAGACCAGTTGAGAAATGGTGGTGATCAAGACAAAAATATTTCCAATAAGCAAAAGTTAGCAGACGTTAAAGAACTTATCTCCGAATTTTCTGGTAGCGGCGAGTGCTTTAAGTTGTGGCAAACACAATTGCAAAATATTCAAAGTGCTTATAACCTTGACGACAACAACATGAGAGCACTAATTGCAAGTAGATTAAAAGGCAACGCGTTAAAGTGGTTGCACTCTCGTGCTGATTTAATCACAATAGGGCTATTCGCGATTCGGTGCATAAGAGCTGACAAATTTA
>NW_016167902.1:6718-20397 GCF_001687245.7 Rhagoletis zephyria | reverse complement strand
CACATACAAATTATATTATCTGAGAGAACTTTAACTGTGTTGAAATAAAAGTATTATAAGCGATTAATTTAGAAAAATTTACCATTTTGAAAATGTTTAGATAACGTGTTGTGCTAAATGTAAAAGGGATTTATAATGTATTTGGTGGGGAACAAACATATTTTTATTATGCAAATTTTCAAGCTATTTAACCTTAAAGAAACTCGTATTTACATGTATTTTCTAGTTGAAATTTAAAGCTAAACTATAAGCAATGCAAACACAAAACAATTCAAAGAAATTACAAAAGCAATGGCATGGCAGAGTAAAAAGTGAAAACGACTCAAAATTGAAGACAATGCCAAGGCATCCTCATAGAAATCTATCTGCAATAAACTGGATTGATTGTAATTTTAAAAAGATATTATAACTGAATAGGTGATGTACTCATTATTATATTGTTTAATATTAACTAAATATGTTTACTGTTGTATTTTAATTCTTTAAAAAAGATAAATGAATTGTCAAAATAAAATTAAAATGTATGTTCTTATATAAATTGCGTGTTTGTTTCTTTTAACTTACATACATATCTACACGCTCTTGTTTTACGCCTTAAGGCTCAGTTAGTCTAAACTTACGTAAGAAATCGTCAATGATTACTCAACACGCGAACTTAACCAGAAGCGAAAATATTTTGTTTTTGTATTTTGCTTCTCCGAGTCGTTTGATATGAAACGAGGTTTCGCGTGATTTCTTTAATCTGATGTTGGAGAATATCATAAGATATGCAGAACAGTTATAATTTCGAAAAAGTAGAGAATTTCGTTTATTTGGGAACCAGCATTAACAACAATAATAAAGTCAGCCTCTGAATCCGCGGCAGAATGATACAGCGCCTATGCTGGCTTAGTTAAGTCGTTGGAATTTCCAATTGGCGTCAATTGGCACAGAAGAGAAACGACTGCCGCGCTTTGTTGGAGAGAGAGTTCATTAAAACCCATACCGCCTGCTCCCACACCGCCAAAGCTGTCTTTCTTGCTGCCATGATTTAATATTTCACAAGGCCATTAGTAGGGCGATTGACTCGGTTTTTTACAAAGCAGTTCCGACCGTGTTTTTTGAAATCTTCATTTTTCGATTTATGAGTAAACCGGACTTTTACGTTCGACTAAATCGGAGTTTTAACTATTTTATGTAGATACATCAAAACTTTTACACACATATGTATATCCGAAAAGAAAAATTTTAAATATTTATTTTATTGAAAATGGAACTAGGCTTTTTTTATTAACTTAAAAAAATAAAAGGAAAATCGACGGAAAATCTTTCGCTGTTTTTTTTTGTTGTAGCAGCTTACCACACTTCGTCTAAATCAATGAATGGACTACTTGTTGTCTTGATTCTCATTCCCAGCAAAAAGGCAGATCCGACGGGCTTGGCCAATAGGGAGAGAAGGATGTTAGATGGTGACTGGTGGTTTATGTGGTCGGGACTGAGGGTCAGTAAGTTTAAACGCCCGATCTGGCTGGTTTAAACTAAGACTAGCCAATCAGATGTCAGCCGGCTGTTCAATTTAAACTCAGTTTACTTAATCTAAGTTTAATCTGGTACTGAAAAACTGGCCCTGAACAGTTTAAACTTTTTTTCTTCTTTAAAGTATGAACACGACGAAGTTCGCTCAGCGATTTTATTCTGTCCACACTTTTACTTGTTAACCAAAGAAACTTTGAACTCTCCAAAACGACCGTTCCAAAAGCTGCTTTTCAATCGCTTGTATTGTATGGAAAAAGGTTTCACATGCAAATGGATTTTAACAATTCAGAATTTTTGTGAGAAAAAATTAAAAATATTTGACATTTTCGAGACCAAATAATTTGAAAAAAAAAAAAAATAAAAATAAAAATTAAATCAGCTGCTCTACTGATACTACCTGTTCAATGTGCCTTGGCTATACCCATGGGCGTAGCCAGGTAGGGGAAAGGGGGCAGGGGCTGAAAAAAGTATGTTACATTTAACTTCCACTAGAGATGTATCCCTCCTTGCAAAGGTGTGTCAAATATTCTTGCCCTATTTCCACCCCTTATTCGCTTACCCTTGCCTTGCTTCATCAATACACATCACACATCCCACATTTCATGCATAAGTTGTTACTTGTGTTTTCACTTATGCACTTACTTAAGTACTTCTCATGCATATGCACATGCATCTATATCCTTGTAAGCACTTACAATGTTTGCACATACATATGTACTAGGCCCATAAATGTATGCTGGTGCATCTGCACCTGCCTGAGATACAGTTTGACGATTGACGGTGGCGTTCGTAATAACTATTGGGTGGGCAATGACATTTCCTTAGTCGACAGGGTCCTGCATCTTCTATGTTTGTTCCAACTGTCCTGCAGTTTCGTCCCAACCGTCCTTTACTTTCGTTCCGTTCGTCCCTTTGTCTGCTTTCGTCCGTTCGTTTTGTTGTTGATTATATCACTTAATGATGCATATTGTTGTTTGAGGTGGCTGTTGTGGTATGAGTATCTGTTGATACTTATGTATGTACAGCTTTGTTGCTGTTGCTTGTGAGATTGTTTCGGTGCACCAGAGGATTTTGATGGTTGTTGGTTGTTGTAAAGAATGTGTGTTTTTAGAAGTGTGCATACTCTTTAGGAATGTCTAGCGATTAGTAATTTCTGGTGTTGGAATCTATCGAATATTTTTATATTGTGTTTTTCATAAAACGAGAACGAGAGAACAAGTGTTGTATTTAGGAGTGTTTGGTGAATTATAATTAAAATAAAATTTCATAAAATATACGCTTACTAGTATTTCGTCTTGTTAAAAACCTAAGCCTTAGGTTGGTTGGTAGGTGGTAGTCGCCTGCAGCAGCACACCTAATCCATAGATAGTTATAAGACCAATTGTGTTACCACGGCCTGACCCCATTGTGATAATTATCCTCCTGCTGAACCATTTCTTGCCACTGATGAAACTTAACCGTCATATTGCTTTGTTTGAAACCTTACTGAGGTCAGCCTGCAACGGCTCCTGCAACACCCTCGTAAAAGGTACGTCTGGTTAGAGCCCCAACTCGTTAAAATATCTTCTCTTCTCCGATATATGGCATACCAATGCGTTATTTTTCCAGGATGAATCTGCTTGGTCGTGACTTGCCTTGCAAGTTTATCTATCATGCAGTTTCCTTCTATGTTCCTGTGACCAGGGACCCATCTAAGTGAGATGAACATTGTTCTGCGTGGCCATCTCCTGTAGATATAGGCAGCAGTCCAGCGCAATACTTGAGTAAAACGTGAAAGAGCCCAGAGCTTTAATTGCAGTCTAGCTATCACTAAAAATTTGAATTTCAGTGACAAGCTTCTCTACAGCCTCCATGATGGCTGGAGCTTCAACTTGGAATACGCTTCAGTAATCTGGTAACCTAAACGAGATTTTAGGAGGAGGGTCCCATGAGAAGATGCCTCCTCCCGCCTTGCCATCGAGTTTCGATGGTGTCACCGGAACCCATGCCCTTGCTCGGGATCTGACTGCATTGCCCTTTCACTCCACTTTCACTCACTTCAAGACTAATCCGAGGGTAAACAGAGCCTAGCTATGCAAAGGCGGCCCTGTACAGCTTCACCGATCTCTAACGTCGTACAGACACTTATTTTAGGTCTTTCAGAGTAATCGTTCGAGCGCAGAAAACAGTTATTTGATTCCTACGGGGTATTTTCATTCATACGAGAGCGATTTTATTTTTTTTTGCAAGTTTACTTTGTAATTGGTGTTGTTTTTGCTGCAACCATGGTGGTTGTTAGTTCTTCATTATTTCCACTTCACCGTGAATTGAGGGTAATACGTGCTTTAAGCCAACTTTTTTTTTTTAATATTTTTGTATATTTGTTTTTTGTGTTCTGTTGTTTTTCATTTGGTATGCTGTTTAAGTTGTTTCTGTGATTTATTTATTTTAAATTGTATACACATATTTTGCAGGCAGCATTTCCATGCTCTTTGGGTGGCAGTAAAAAGAGAATGAATAATTTTGTTTCGCAACTCTAGTTCTTAGAATGATTTTTTTTTTACTAAAATCATAATATTCATTGTAAAAATTTTTGAAAATCATTTTGAATCCTACTCAGAATTGAGGCCGTCGGAGCAGAAGTGGCCTTCCTCACATTTTGTGTTTGAACATAACTACTTAAAATAGTTTCAAATTTGATGCATTTTTAATCAAATGCCGCCTATTCTTTAATTTTAGCTTCACTGAGTTGAACCATTTTTCGTCCAACCTTAAAGAAAGAATGAAGTTAGCACCAATTCACCTAAGTCATGGTCAGATGTAAGTGCGTCTTCGTAGGAATTCCTTGAAAAATTTCGTACCTATGTCTAATGTGTATGCTTGTTCTAAAGTACATAGCTCAGATACTCGTTGATCGACCATAACCTTGGAAATTACTCTTATCTTATTTATAGCTATGTCCTCTACTTTAAACTGAAAGTTGATGCAAAGTTTTTGTCAAAAATCTCCTACTCAATCTCCTTCGTAGATTTTTGATCTATTTTTGGAGTTGTTAATCTTTGAGGAGCCACCGGATATCCACAATCGCTCACGACCTGAGTCACCACCAGTGATGGCAAAGTAGGTACAATTGTACTTTTTTTCTCAACGCTTTTTAGTTTGAAATTACTTTCTGTAGATATACCAAATTTTCGGTATATTTGCACGTTAGCTAAAAAAAATGTCCAGGATTTTTTTTCTTCTTGCAGTTGTACATATACATACCAACCAATTGTAAGCGGATCCATGGATATGTATGAGATTCGCTGGTAAAATCGACGAAAATATTAACAACAAAACCGATAAATAATCGATAACAAAATCGATGACAAAATCGACAAAAATTTCAATAGCAAAATCGATAATAATATTGGTAGAAAATTCGATTAGAAAACCGATAAAAATATCTATAAGAAAATCGATAACAAAATCGATAAAAATATCGATAACAAAAACGATAACAAATTCGATAAAAATATCGCTAACAAAATCGATAACAATATCGATAAAAAATATCGATAACAAAATCGTTACAAATATCGATTACAAAATCGATAACAAAGCCGATAAAAATATCGATTATTATAGCGATAATTCCCGAGAATCCCGAAAATCTATAAAATCCCAAAATAGTTCCCAGATTGAGTCTCTTTGTCTCTCTCTATGTATTTATGTATATCCTTCTCTATAATTACCTTTATTTTGATCTTTCTTCCTCATCTTTTTCTTTATATTTATCTCTGTTTTTACAACGCTTTTCTCAACTTGCAATGTTGTATGTCCAGACCAACAATTATACTATAAATGTCAAAAGTTAACAAAAGAAATTCTAGGGGCTGAGAAATATTATTTTCTAATTTATAGTCCATTTAAAAAAGCGTTGTATATTAAAAAGTTTTTTTTATTTTATTTTACTTTTATGTTTATAATTTTTTTTCATCTACATATTCCCCTTCACCTCTTATAGTAAAGTGTTTAAATTTACCTTGGTCTATATTTTTGCCTTTATTTTTACGCATATTTGTTTTTGTTTTTATTTTTACCTTTGCCTTTGTCGGATAAAAAGTTTTCACAGTGAAAATTTTTGACAAATTAATTTATTTCACTTTGAATACAGATATGTATCATGGTTCAATAATAGAAAGGTTTTGTAATAAAACAGTCTTATCGCTCCCACACATAAAATCGGTTCCTTTACTTGTGCAGAATGTTGCTTACTCTATAGTTTCTAGTGATATTAGTAGTAAAACCAAAAATTCTTCATACTAAATATTCGTTGGCGTCACCTTCGTTTGCGTAATTTTCTAGAACAAGTATAGAATAGCGACCGTTTAGCTAAAATAACAAAAAATGCCGAATGATATAACTTTTTACGCTGATTTCAAAGATACCTAATTTATTTGTCGCAGGTAAAAAAAAGAAGATACAAGAGGTTTATTTGTATTTTTTATTATCACTAAATTGTTGAAACCCAAAAGTAGATCATGATAAAATATGTTATATCGAATTAAAGATAATAACTTGTACTTTCTAAATAATATAAAATTCTTTACCATTAATTATGCAGTTTTTTCAAATTCAGTTATTTCATGAAAAAATAATATTTGTTCGTTTTTTAGTGGTTTTGGTTTAAAAATACAAAAAGCTATAAATTATGTACATCAGCTGAAGAACAAATTAATTACCTTTATGGTGACGTCATTAGCTTTTAAATCGGTTATAAAGTTTATAAGATATTAATATTTAAAATATCTAAAAATTGAACTTTAACCTTCTAGAACCTCTTAATTTTTTACTTGCGCCAAATCATTTTGGCATGGTTGAAAAGAGCATAAAAAGTTCTATTGATCTGCATTTTTCGTTTTTGCATAGCTGAACTGTCGGTATTCTAGGTTTGTTCCCGGAAATGACGAATAACTTAAATCAAAAATGCATATTTTTATGTATTGTTTAGTATTTCCATTAAAACACCAAATATATTGCGAATTCGCATAGAATTAATATTACACATTTTACTTCTAATTGTATACTTTGCGTACTTTTTGTAGTACCATTCTACTACCGTTTTCGCAAACTGCGATCATATTCTTCCCCTTTCTCCTACTTCCAAAATACGAATCTAGATAAAGAAGTGTCAAATTTTAGCTGTCACCAAAATACACAACCTTGTGTTATTGAATCATGGGTATGTATGTAATTTTATGTGAAGTGATGAAAAATGTCTTCCCTTCACGTTTTCACAGAAAAAGAATTGACTGACTCATTTCGGAATCTTTTTGTGTCATATATTCTCAGTTGAAAAAAGTAACAAAGTAAACGTAGGAAGTTTGTAATAATCAGAATTATAAAGATTATCTGTTTTTAATTATTAAAACCTCGTTATATTTTAGTCCCTAATATGACTCCTAATTTGGGCTCATATTAGCGAGCCCCTCTACGACGGGTAATACCATGATATAAAAAAGAAGGCATTTTCAATAAACAACTTTTGACGGATAATAAAATTTTTAGAAGTTTCATAAATTGTGACTATTTTCAACAGCCTTGCTACTTTGGCAATATTAAAACAATAAATCGGAGTATATACTTTTTCCCACATTCATACCAATGTAATAATATTTTGAGTCAAAACCCTTTAAACAAGGCTAGAATCGTAACACCCGTTCACGAATCAAAAACCATACGAAAGAAAATTACGTGATACGTCAGTCGTTGAACTTTTTCTTATCAGAAATATATTCCGAGGTTTGCCATTGACTGCCGAGGGCCACCACCCTTAGAAAAAAACCTCGATGTTCGTGGGACCGAGAATTCAATCTCGGTGAAGTTTCAAATATTATTTAGTTGAACTATTATAGTAGTACCACTGTAACCTATTCTTCTGTTATATTTGGTCTTAAAATAACTAAAATAAGACCACCTTGATTTTTGTCCATTTTACTATTTTAAAAAGTATTCCTATTTCTGCTTGTGTACGAACAAACTACACATGTGCGGATCTACTCTTCACTAAGGGAACGATTTGTTTACACATTTTTTTTTTATTTTGCTGGTCAAACGCTGAAAAACTAAAAGAAATAAAAATTTCGGATAAACATAAACAAAATGCAAAAAAAACACAAAAATCTGAAATTAAGCAACCATGTGGAATTTTGACAAAGTTCGCGGCGGCGCGGCAATGTAAACGCCAAACGCCAACAACAACACCGAAATCATAAAAAGAAAATTAAAGGAAAAATCAGAATGGCGATGATAAACAAACTGTGTAAGCGGAAATTCCCATGCTGAGATATACACACCTAGAGACAAACACGCATTCAGGTGAGCAGCCGTATAGTTCAGATACTCAATCACTCGCCAAAATTGCCAAAACATTCGCTCATTCATTCGTTCATCCACGACTAGCAGCGTTGCAATGCAGCTTTTGGATGGCTGCTGAGTGGCGGCAGCTGCGGTTGTGGGTGCAATTTTCGTAAGCTTACATACATACATTCGTGAGCATACATATGTGCTAGTGGACGCCCGTGTAAATGTTGCCCGAAGGCCGTTGCCAGTCGCTGGAAGTTGAGGCGAAGAGAATCGACTGAGCAACCGCCCTAAACTACAACGACACCTGCAACGCACCGCAAAACTCTCCACATCTATGTTGGTCGTTTATATTCCAGTGCACAGTGGTTCAAAACTGGCATTTACTGGTCACAATTCACTGGAGCATTCAGTTTTAACTCAACTTGATAAATTTTTTAAATGAAAGTTTATAAAATTTAGAAGAGGCCATTTGAGCGCGATATTTGAATTTTTATTAAATTAAATTAAATTTTTTAGTGCAAAGTGCAGAAAAAGTAGCAATTTTGAAGAAAATCGATTCTCCTGTTCCAGTTAATAAATGTTACATAATGAAAACTAGTTGAAAACAATTGTAGGGATCCCACAAAACGGAATAAAAAATTCACAAAAAAATTTGATTTCCTATAAAACAATTTTCACAAAAATAATTTTTTTTTTTTGGGTTTTAAGAAAAATTTTAGGCATGCATTAACTTAGGTATAGGTTAACTGGCGAGCGTAACTTTGGATCCAATCGTTGAAATGCGCTGTGCGACTGAGGGGAGAGGACTTAGTCGGCAGCTAATCGGGAATGGACTGGTCGCTTGCTCATTTTATAAACTTTTACTAAAAAAGAATTAACAAAATTGGTTGAAAAATGAAGGCTCCAGTGAGTTATGAATGGGAAATTCCAGTTTTGGACTACTGTGCAGTGGTGCTTGTCGCATATACCATCACAAGTACAGCAGTATTAGACGCTTTTCCACCAAATAAGCGCAAATGCCGTGAGAGCGGACTGGAACGAGAGCACGAACAACACACGAGTGGCTGTCGTGTGCCATGGCGTAGTTAGCGATAGCGACGACACCAGCGTGGAAAATAAAATTTTCCTACAGCAGCAGACAAGGCTTTGACTTTCGTTCGTGCGGCGGACGTCCTTGTCCTGCGTCGAGTGTGCGCTGAGTGGACGCGTTGACATTGTATGCAGTACAAGAAAATTCTTTTGCAAATTAGCAAAGAAATATTTCAGCCATTACTAAATAAGTTGGTTGAAAGTTAAAGTGTACAGCATTTGCAACAAAAAAAAAATGTAATTAAAATACAATGGAAAAAGGCTGCATGAAAGGTTAAAATTAGCAAATATAGAAAAAGTGAAAATCACAGAGCAAAAATTTAGGTAGACGCAATGAAAAAGGCTGAATTTTCAGCTCAGCGCGCAGTTTGTGAGGGAGTGCGGCTGTAGCAGAGGCCGCAGCAGCAGCGGACTAGCTGCAGAGAATCGACAAATTTGTATGTCCCTGCCTCCGTTGCGGACGCTCGCACCTCTATGTGTTATGTGATGTGTGAAAATGCGCGTATTATGAATCGAGAAATTGTGAAAATACAAAAGACAGGAAGAAAAATTGCAGAAAAAAATTAGAAATAAAATGTGCGCTATAAACAAACGAAATGTTTGAAAAGTGAAATAGTAGTTCTTTTAGTTGGGCTGAATTGCAGTGATTGCAAAATTTGTGTGTGAAAATTTCTGTGTGTGTGTGATGGGGCCAAAAAAGTTGAGGATTGATGTGGTTTTCACCACTACCACATACATACATACGTGTGGCTCTAAAAGTTATAAAAACCACTGTAATGCCATCCTTGTATCTTTTCTGCTTGTGAAAAACCCCCAAACTAAATAGTTTAAACGAGTTTATAATCAATTAGGAAAATATTGCCTAGACTTATGGCCGAGCAAAATATCTAAATATACATTGGGGAGTTATTTGTATATGCAACAAACACTCACACATATACAAAGTCAGTTTAAACTGGATTTTCTGCTGAATTTTACCGTTAAAATCCATACTTATGAATTTTGTTATTTTTCTGTCTCCCACCATCCAGCTGCAGCTCAAGTCGTGTGCTGAGGTTGAGGCACTCGACAAGGTCGAATGGGATTTTTTTCGCTTGCTTGAAGTTTTGCGCATTTCTTTCGGCTGAAACACCAACACAAATACATATAACTTCGCCACTGTGCTGATGACTTAAGTGAAGCGTCAAACAGCTGAGTTGGTGGGTGGCAAGTGGTACTTGAATCGTTGTTTTCTAGCATATTTGTCAAGTGCTAAGTCAACAGAATCCACATTTCTCCAAGCTGGTTGTTCGAGGAAACATTTGCTGGTTAGAAAAAAATGTTCATTCAGAGAAAAAATTATTTAGTTTCGCTTTATAATTTTTTAGGAATATCTGATTGCTGCAACTGCAACTGAGAGTGTGAAATTTCACAGAACAACAGTATTGCAAAGTCTCAAGCTCATGGTATGTACATAGTTTTGATTAGGCCCATCCACCCGGCGTATACGTAACATAATTGTGCTGCCTTTGCTTAAAGAAAAAACATTAATGCTTCGATTTCAGAAGCTCTAGTCAACTATGTATAACTATACAGTACCCTTTATCACGTATCGCTAATTAAAATCAGGCGGAATTTTCTATCAAATTTTGCTTTTATTAGCTCATTCCGCGTATTGGCAGACATAATTTCACGCAGTTAACCAACTCCTGGTTGTTGTTATCTCAGCTCACTCACTTTTCCATACGCTTTGACTCCGGTTTTGTTTTCTCAGAGCATAGATTTTCCAATTTCCTCTCTCGTTTTGTAGCATTCCAGTCAGCGTCGTCGGTCGGATTTGGTGTGTTGTGCCAGACGCTTGGGCTATCGGCCAAAGCCAACAAATAAATATAGTTTTACTTACTGATACCATTTCTGCATCCGCCTTTTCTACCCTTCTGCTTCGACGAAAAATTACTTTTTATGAAAAAAGATACAAAAAAATGAGTTGCTTCTCAGCTTCTCCCAACTGAAAGTTGATCTTGTGCCTTGCCATGATTCCGTGACATTGTTTTTATTGCAACTGGGTTCGCTTTCTTCGTAAAATTTATAAATACTTTTTACT
Organism: Rhagoletis zephyria; assembly: GCF_001687245.7. NCBI lineage: Eukaryota > Metazoa > Arthropoda > Insecta > Diptera > Tephritidae > Rhagoletis > Rhagoletis zephyria. Next base: position 9,383 of record NW_016167902.1, on the reverse strand, counting down.
TTTGTTTTATTTATTTATTTTTGATACATTGTTGTTGCTTTTACTTCGAGTATTGTAGTCATAGTTATGCAAACAAATAGCTACCTTTGCTCCAATGTACATAACTAAGAATCCAGGAGCAATCGCTTTCCCATTTGCCATTTGTAGGCGGTCGTTTGCGTTGTTCGTGCGTTTCGCTTTGGTCTCGGTTTTGCTTTCATCTCTGCCACTGTATATTCATTCAGCTGTACGCCTTGTGTTTGTTGTTGTTTTCGTTGCTGTATTTCTTAGAAAAATATCTGCGTACATAAACATAATCCTCAATGTGAATGGGGCAGAGTGGTGGACTGATTGCGTTGGCTTGGCGATAACTGGCTGCTGGCAGTTATTCACTGCTATCTCTGTCATTGTTGTCGACAGTTCGCCAATGTACATCCGTCCATTCACAGATCGCGCAGAATTCGATTTTAGCAGCGGCGTAAACGTGAACAAGTCCTCTGGGACTTGAATCGTTTTCCTGCTATTTCTCAAGTTATGTAAAACTTTTAAGCTGCTTCGTCCGATTTGGATTTGATTTGGGAAGTTTTCGTGGTTGTGTGTGTGGGGCGTGAGTCTACGGTACGTCTTCAAGTTGTGAAGTATAGATGAAAAAAAGTGTTTGTGGCACGATGATTTCAATTCAAAAGTGAAAGAATAAAAACAAATGGAAAATTTTATTTTGGTAGTTTTGCTGAAAAAATCGAATCGAAAATCTGTAATAAAACGCGGAAAGAGAGATATAGTTAAACTTCAAAAGCGATTATTTAAACGATGTAAGAGTTACAGCTCGTGTTCCGTACAAATTAATGTAAAAAAAAAAAATAAAGCGTTGGAATCCTGTTCATATCTCACGAATCGTTTTATCTAGAGAAACAGAGTAAAATCTGCACAACAATAAATTCTACAATTTATTTTTTAAATATAAAATATTTAGAAACAAGTAATTTTTAAGCAAAAAACAAAACCGACTTCAATTCTCATAAAAAAATTTAAGATTATCGCTCATTTCCTCACGATCCAATTATCGGAACTAGACAAAATTAGTGAAAGGTTTCGAAATCGGTTGACGTGGTCCAATAGGGGAACATACTTAAAAAAAATGTATATATATTCAGACGAACTGATAACCTGCTCTTTTTGTGAAGTCGGTTAAAAAATAATAGTCAAAAAATATTATTGCCCAATAATTTAAGCTGATATTCTCTTAAATCCGACAGAAAAAATAATTAAATGAACAAAAGCGTAAAAATATTTGTTTTTTTATGTCAAAATGATCTGCCATTTGAGCGGAGTAGTATTTCAACCAAAATTAAAAGAAATTAGCGGACCAAGTTTTTTGATGTTATCCGGGTATTAAACATTTTAAACTTTTTGGCGTTTAGATGAACAAAAAATTTGAATCAAAAACTTAATTCAAGCTTTAGTTTCCATTTGAAGTTGGTGGCCAGTGGTGTACTAGGCTAGCCCCACATAGGCGACTTATTTCGTTCATAGTGCTGCCAGATTATATTAACCTTTAATGGGACGAAGGTAAGCTTGTGGGTAAGTGTGGCTGCCACCGTCAAGCACTAGCTCAGTCAGGTCCGTCGTGACACCACGACTGGAAAAGTTCCATTCCTCCTCACAGAAGCATTTACGGTCTCTGAACCAAGTTGCCACAACCTGCTGCATGACAGTTAAAAAGCAGATGAGAAGCTGTTTCCACCTTCACGTGACTTTTGTAGCTTCACGAGCTTTTACGAAACCGTTAAAGCGAAAAGATAGCAAAGTGTTTGACCGAGCTTTTCCTCTAAGTTGTAGTACTCGCTTGGATGTTGAACAGCAAATTGGTTGACCTGCAGTTTTCTGCCGCTATTAAACGATCAACATTTTTTACAATATCTTTTTTCATTACTGTAAAACACTCGTTATTGCCATCGGCTTCTATGTATCGACCACTTATAGACTACACATTTTCCCTTATCAAATTTGGTTTGGTTTATTTTGTTTGTCTATTAGCCATAAGTGTCCTAATAATTAAATGGAATTAAAAAATAGAAAACCATGAAGATTAAAAGAAAATTAGATTAAAAAAAGAAAAAATAACATATTAACAGAAAAAAGGAAAAACTAAATAAAATAAGTTTTTAAAAATTAAATAAAAATAATAAATATTTTTCTTTTTAAGACAATAAGATCCAAAAATTTGAAGACAATTTAATTAAAAAAGTAAAAATTTTAAATTAAAATAAAAAGACAAAATACAATAAGTTTCTAAAATCAAATGACAAAAAAAAAATATTTTTCGTTTAAACACAATGAAATCTTAAATTGAAGAAAATTGAAATATAAAAGAAAAATACATGAATATGTAAATTTGTAAAAATTAAATAAAATTAAGGAAATATATATTTTCTGTTTAGAGCAATAAAATAGGAGAATTCAAAGAAAATAAAATTAAAAACGAAATAGAAAATTATTAAAAAAAATCACCTTCAGACAAAAAGACGGACATGGGTCGACGCTCTGATCATTTTGGTATACATTTTCATGGATGAGACTTACCATATTTATAATACCATTTTATCGTCATGAAAAGCACAAATATTCATACATTGATCCTTATTTGGATGAATTTAGCTTAGAACTTTTCTCTTTAATCACATAA
>NW_016167902.1:0-5826 GCF_001687245.7 Rhagoletis zephyria | reverse complement strand
ACAATTTAATTAAAAAAGTAAAAATTTTAAATTAAAATAAAAAGACAAAATACAATAAGTTTCTAAAATCAAATGACAAAAAAAAAATATTTTTCGTTTAAACACAATGAAATCTTAAATTGAAGAAAATTGAAATATAAAAGAAAAATACATGAATATGTAAATTTGTAAAAATTAAATAAAATTAAGGAAATATATATTTTCTGTTTAGAGCAATAAAATAGGAGAATTCAAAGAAAATAAAATTAAAAACGAAATAGAAAATTATTAAAAAAAATCACCTTCAGACAAAAAGACGGACATGGGTCGACGCTCTGATCATTTTGGTATACATTTTCATGGATGAGACTTACCATATTTATAATACCATTTTATCGTCATGAAAAGCACAAATATTCATACATTGATCCTTATTTGGATGAATTTAGCTTAGAACTTTTCTCTTTAATCACATAACAAAACCAAGTTTTGCCTAAGGAAATATTTTTTTTTCTTTTAAGTTAAACAAAATTCTAAATTTCACAATTTATGGGAATTTGCAAGTTGATTTTTTTAATATTTACAAAACTATTACGGTTGCAAAACTGGTTCTGGTGTCGTTTTAAAAGTGATATGAGTTTGGATAAACATATAAAAATATTAGAAAAATAAAAAAATGCAAAATTTAAAATAAAAAAAAATCTTAATAACAACTTATATAATTTTTTGGTTCAATGTTTTTTTTGAGGTTATCTCTAATCGTAACAAGAAAAACTTATAAAAATAAACTTTGAACTTTAAATTTTTTCTTCCAAACTCTAAGGGCCGATTTCATAATAAAATTAAAGAATGTTTTAAAATTTAAAGGATGCTTGATTTTGCTGATCGATTTCATAAAGCCACTTTAAAGATAAAGGTGCCCATAGAGGCACTTTAGTTAAATACCCAAAATGGAGATTTAAATTACACAAAGATCCCTTTTGTAAGAATATAAAATTATGTCATTTTCGTAGTATAGTAGTCGAGATCAACATTGCCAGCTTTGTTATTTTCATTTAAATTAACCTTTTGTTATTATTCGATTGCCATTGTATTATGAAAGCACTTATTGTTTAAAGTACATTCAAATGAAACTTTAACTAAAAGGAAACTTTTGTGTTTCATTATGATATTGGCCCTAAATAAAATTATGTTAAATAATTCTAATTTCACCTAAATAAATTTTTAATGTAAAGTTAAATTTTTTTTTTTTACCTATTTTTAATAATTTCAGGGTATTGTAAGATCAGTTAAAGGTATGTGTATAAAAAAAAAAATAATCACCAAAAATTTTGAAATCAAAAATTGGTCATTTGTCGATTTGACATGTCTTGAACCCATACATATGTGTGTAAACACCACCTTATTGTGAAAAGATATACATATGTAACTTCTAAGATGTTGTATCTAACAAAGCTTATCCAATGTTTGCAATTTTTCGCTGTGCATTTCTCTGTGTGTTTATAGCAGCATGTAGACGCATTGATTTCAGCATTTTAATTATTTAAGATATGTAATACAGTTTCCAAGATAAAGTATTTACATTTAAACAAACGGTTGGCCAAGCAACGCCCGTATCCATATTTATTTCAGCGCACAAGTAGCTGCAAAACCTAGCGACCCCTGCGGACAAAGGCAGCTGCCAGCTGCCACGCTATCCCAAATATTCACCCAAACTCATGTACAGACCTACATACATATGTATCTAGATACGTGCAGGGCCTCGTGCACCTACAGTACAAAGTGGCCAAGCAAATAAACACAAGTGCCTGGCTCATTTCTTTTTTGGATTTTGTTATGCAAACGTTTGTCTGCTGATGCTTTTGTGTTTATTATTTTTTTTTATTATTGCTTATAGCCAGACATTGATCAAAGAAAATGTCATCTCAAGCGTATATGTAGAATGTCTTCGCTAGAAAGTGCGCATAAGCTGCCAATCTGTGCATATTGCTTACGAAAACATGTGATTTTTTGTACACTTATACATACACATGTGTGTGTATACTATTTACTTTACGTACATGCCTATGTTTTGTCTGCTGCCTTCTCAACAAAATCAATGACTTTGTTGTCGCTGTTCAAGACTGGCTGAACGGATCATTGGTTCGCTGTTAGTTATGGTTCCTTTCGACAATATTGTCTGTAGACTTTTTGCACAGTCATTTATTTGTACAATACGAAAACAACAGAAAAAATGGATCCCAAAAAACTTGGCAATCGCAATGGGCAATCAATAAACGCAAGAGCTACATTAGAGTAAATAAATTGTGCAATATTAAGCTAATATTTAACGAATACGAGAAAACCTTGAATGACACTGAAGGCGGCATAACGACGCAATCGCGGTTTATCTCCATTTAAGGAAAACTCACAGAAAGTGCACAAATTTCCGCAAACATAGAAAAGTTTTATGAACCAGTATTTGTAACGAGTTAGATATGTGTGGCCAATGTTTAGAAATCCGGACCCCACTGTTACGCAGTTGAATGTGAAATTTTGTGTACTTTCACTTCCCTGCAGTGAAAGACGGAGTGTTGTGGTACCAAGATTAGCGCCACACTATGCCTTTATTGTCGCCCGGCTGCTCGAAAAAAGTGTAATATTTCTGTTCGGTCGTTGTGTGCTCAAACTGTTTTTCAAGCATCACCGATGGCAAAAATATTAGCCTGAAAAAAAAAAACTGGTTGAATTTCGCCGACCTCTTCATCTTTTTTTTTTTATTTGCCGCTAAACTGTTTGTCGATTTGGGTTGAGATCAAACACTTTACCAATTGGCACCATCCTTTCCGAAGTAGCAGGCAGGTCCTTCTCTGTTTGGTCCTTATACTGTGCTGGTGAACGCCTTGCTTTCGTTGTCTACTCGTGGGTACCGAATAGAAAAATCTGTTCATGGGAGCTTAATCATCCATGCGTATTACATGTTAAAACCATGGAAATAGTTGAGTCCTAATACGTGTCACTATGTCCATGTCGTCCCAAGTCTCGTATAGTTCGTCATTCCCTCTTTTTCGATAGTAAATGACAAGCGAAAGCTTCTCATCTAAGTATGTGCGACAACATCCACAAGTTAAGAGGTTTCATAGCGTTATTTTTCTTTCGTCGATAGAGGATTCTGCTTCCTTAGTAGCACCTGTTGGCAGCAATTATACTTCGATGCATCTCCAGAAAACTTTGTCTTATCCTTGTTCATCGCTAGACCAAACAGATTTGCCTACTTCTTTTGGCTGCGATTACTAATCAGATGTTTAATCCAACGATGACATGACAATGCCAGCAGCATTGTGTTTTTGCACCGACTACGTGGTACCACTGCTATTCAGATCTGGTTGGTTTAAACTAAGATTAGCCAATCAGATGTCAGCCAGCTATTCAATTTAAACTCAGTTTACTTAATCTAAGTTTAAACTGGCACTGAAAAACTGGCCCTTAGACTCAGTGGTGTACGGCGAACGTTTTTTGTTTTTTGTTTGCTGTATGGTGGTACGGTCTCATGTACAACATACATACACGCTTGTACTTAACACATGTGTAACGAATAAACGCCTATCGCCATATATGTATACTAATCTTTCTATGAATATTTGAAAGTACTGGAAGTGCACTATTACCTCGAATTCTCAGAACTGCGCCCCATCATATGCAGTGATTTGCGAAAATTCTTCTCAATCCGGCTCGTGCGAACTGGTCACACGCGCGCGTCCCAAGAATTGATGTATGTACATTAGGGTGATCCAAAAATGCATGTGAAAAAGTAAAGTCGGAATGTTTATGCTCTCAGTCCCTAGGAAAGTTCTATATCAAAAAAAAAAAAATATACCCAAATTTTTTTTTATTATGAAATCAAAAAATATTTAGCGGTCGCTCAAAGTGCTCAAAGTTTCCCACGTATTTTATATGGGTAAAAAACCACTTTACCTAAAAATGGTATCGCATTCTTGAAAAGCAATATAATTTGTTCGGAAAACCCAACTATTTATTTAACAATTTTTTCATAGAACCTATATTTTATGGGTCCGCCAAACCCCACAGAAAATGTCAGAAAAAGCAATGGGGGGATAAAGAAAAAATCTTTAGTTTTAAAAATTGGTTAAATAAACAATTTGGTATTGTTATTGGAACTCTCCTGAAGAGACCCAGAGTTTTCCGAACGAAAAATAATGATTTTCAAGAATTCGATACCACTTCTACGAAAAGTTGTTTTTTCCCATATAAAATACATGGAAAACTTTGAACGCTTTGAGCGACCTCTAAATATTTTTTGATTTCAAATTAAAATAGTAGGGCTATATTTTTTCGATATAGAACAATCCCAGCGGGTGAGAGCAGTAAATTCCGACTTTACTTGTTTTGGGCCACCCTAATGCACATATATGTAGTTCAAATGTCTGTACATGTGTGTTGTTCCTCATCGTGCATGCATACAAACCTACATACATAAATATGTGTATGTATATATTTTTTCATAAACATATGCTCTTGAGACCGACCAAATTGGCATTTAATTAATTACCTTTGTTATCACCATTAACGAGTCGTTGATAAATACATACATGCATATTTCCTAATAGCGGAAATAAAATCAAATCTGCTTGAGCGAGTGTAAACAAAAAAAAAACAATAAAAGATAATTTTTTTTATCAGAAAAGCAGGTACCACACCTGAATGGGGTAGAGTTCATTGGATACAAACGCTACAAAATACATATATAATTGGACATATGTACACATAGGTGAAGATACCCTGCAGGGAAAGCTACTAGTTGTGTACTAGAATATTACCAGTTAGTTGTTAAGCTCAACTATGTAGTTCGTCTTCCATACATTTTCCAACTGGCACTATTTAAATATGGCGATGTGCTAAGATATGTGAAATGTCTGGCTTTGCATCAGCTTCTACCAGTAGAAATTTTACTATTTGGCGGTTAACTTAAATTGACTAAATTTCAAAAACCCTGAACTACCACCAAGTGGATTTAGTTTTGGCATTGATAATTCAATGGCATTTATCGCTGATCGCATAAGTTGTGTGAAATTATCGAACTGGTAGGCCACCGCTTAGTTCATATCAATTAAATGAACTGGTATTTTTGCTGACTGGTTCAGCTTTTCACTGCGCGGTAATTTTGCGGTGTGCATAGATTTTTAAACTTATAGCTCAGTTCCAGTAAATAACGGTATAGGTATGTATATGTGAGTAATAAATTTAACGACGAAAATCGTTGATAGCGCTGAGGTGTTTAAAAAAAATACTCGAATAAACAAATGGTAAAAGCTTTAAATAAAAAAAAAATGTGCACCACACACACATTTCTTATTCATTCATTTATATATTTATTTTAAGTTCTAGCCATCTGCTTATTCATATATTTTTTTCTAGTAAACACTTTTCGACGTAAAATTTAACACCCACATATGGCACCTCCCTTGCTCTCGTTTGCATATACATACATATTGATCTGTTTTATACCCACATACATATGTTTAACAGACTAATGCTTGAAACACATTGGTACACAGAGGCTTTTTCACAATTAAGAAAAACCAAAAAACAGAAAAAATTAAATAAAAATTATGTGTTGCGCTCACGGGATTCGTACCCTCGAACCCGCTGGAAGCCAAAAAAAAAACCGCAAGCACTTCTGCACGTGCAGCCACAGCCAGACATACGAAGTTGTTTTCAATATTCAAATTGAATAACATTTCTTACAATCGGTTTGCCAACCATGAAAAACTCAAAAAATAACTTGGTTGAAAAAAACTAATGTACCCTTTAACATTTATTTTTTGACTTTTATTCAATGACTCCTTA
>NW_016167901.1:15674-20399 GCF_001687245.7 Rhagoletis zephyria | reverse complement strand
TATGTATGTATGTATGTATGTACGTGGGTAGAAGGTACTCGCAGTAAGCAGCCATTCATGCAGTTGGTGGCTTTCTACAGCTTGAAGCTTACAATCGGTAGTACTTTCTTTTTTTTTCTTTGGGTACCACCACAAAGGGGTATTAATTTTTTTGTGCTTGTAATAAAGCGAAGATTTTTATTTTAATTTTTATTTTATTTTTTTTTTCATTTCTTTTTCAAGTAAGTACAAGTATTTTCTCGCGACTTGTATTTCATTGAAGCGTTCAGCCAAGCCCACCCACCAGAAAATACACATGTATGTGTGTATGTGTGTATGCATACCGCAACGCAGTCAGTCAAGTGGCAATCACCTCGTTTACAAGCAGTCATATATACATACGCACAAATATGGCGGATGCATATACATTTTCATATTTTTTCATATCCTGTTGGATGATTTGTGTGTATGTGCTGCATGCCGATTTATTGTGTATATTTTTCATATTAAATACCTTGTCGTTGTACATGCCTTCCTTGGTTGCCCCCACCTTGACTGCAAGGATACCTACCGTGATCGATCGATAAATATTGCATGTGTTTCGCTACGTTTTCGTCGGCTGTTACTGTTTTTCTAAGGTTCGAAATTCTAGATGGCATCACTGCTGAATGAATGATAACGAAGGCAAGCCTAAGACCAGGAGTTGACTGAGAAGCTTATTCGAGGGCCATATCAGGCTGAATTAAGTTCCAATGTCATGGATGACGGGTGGGGGTTTCTTTCTTGCTGCGCACTACCAGGGCTATTCGCTGGAGTTGATAAACTTACACATCGAAACGTAGAAAAAAGCATGCTTTCAAAGATACAACATACTTACACGTTGGGAAACTCGTTGGGAAACCGGTCTACCCAACGCTGTTAGACGAATATAGGCGGCTCTTGCACGTAAGGGTTTTCGTGGTTACAGCCGGGGTCTTCTACAAAGTCTAAAAACATTTTAGACGGGTTGTTGACGACAGAGGTTCGTTTTTGCCGAGAGTTACTGAAAAATTAACCATGCCCTCCACGGGTAGTCTCACCGTAACGGAAAGCCACCGGTGGTCGTAAGTAGTCTCACCGTTGGCGAGGGCTACCGAATGGTTCAGTAGGGCGTACGCTGGCGTTCACCAGAAGTCTCACCTTTGCCGCCAACGGCGCTCGCGAGCAGTGTTACCGTTGAACTGTGTACTGTTTTGGGAAAAAATTAACAAAACAAAATATCTCCCAAACTAAACTAAACGGCATAATAAAGCCCAAATATTTATAAATACTGGAAAATTATTCAGGTTCTTCAAAATCAGTTTCTCGACCTTGAATTCTAAGGTCAAAGTTCAACTTACAAAAAAAAAGCAAATATCTACCGATCGAAAATTAAAATGCTCTCTGTTATTCCACGCTCGACAGAAGTCTCACATTTGCCGAGAGCCGTCGAATGAACCTCAAGGGCATTCAACAGTGCCCAATAAAAGGCTCGCCGTTATCGAGCGCCGCCCAAAGGTTCATCGCGTCACGCATCGCCGCTCACCAGCCATCTCACCATTGCCTAGTGCTGTTTACGGGTCCATCAGACCCATCGGCGCTCAACAGTATTATAAATTTTTCCTAGATACACCGAACGAGATACCAGTTGCCACCTGTACTTTTACTGGTTTCATGAGCCAAAGAACAGTCCATCAGTGGATCAATTAACGCTGGTTAGAAGTCTTACGATTTCTGCCTGGTTTTTTATATTATTTGTTTAATATTTTTTTTATTCCGTGGCACTTTGCAGGAATCCGACGACGATTCACGGATATGAAATGTTGACAACTAATTTTGTGAAAACGTTTTACTGTACAACTTCACAGGTTTTCATACACATACCTATGTATTTACATATAAACTTTGTTATGAGAAAAAAATTTCGAAGCGATGGAAAAGTTCGTCCGCGGGAAAGGGCCATGCAATCTTTTGCATGATGAGTTTGATATGTTCATTTGTCTCATTTTACTTACATTAGACCACACCACCATGCAAGCAAACGAAAAAAGTGCGTCTTACAGCTGAATTTCTGCAAGGCAATTTCGAAAAAATATACATATATTTTTTCCCGAACCTAAGGATCGTTTTTCTATTTTTTCGGTAAATAAACATTTTGTTTAAGCTCTGCTGAAATAATCGAAATATTTTCGTAGCAAAAGTACAATGATTTTTGGGGATCTTTAATTTACTGACGTTAGGGTGGTACGTTAACGCGATATGAACTGAAATTTGGTGGGTAAATACTAAAACGGGGTAGCTCAGGTGAATGAAAAATGTTCCGCTCGAGACAAGAAAATCGATGCATCATCCTTTAATAGCTGATTGCAAATGCCAAAAATATAACAAACCAGTAAAAAGGTCTAAGTTCGGACGGAGCCGAATATTAAATACCCGGCGCAAGTATTAAATATAGTTTCTTCACCATTCCCAAAAAATAACCCTCCATGGTAAGCGGAGGTGGTTTTACCCCTTTTTCAAACATCTTCGATAGAATGTTCAGTTAGACATAATGAGATAAACTTACATATATGTAGGCGGTATCACGCCCATTTTCCAAAATTCTATAATAATGTTATCGCAATTTCGAAATATCGAAGTTTCAAGCATTTCTCAAATTTATCGTTATATGAAAAGTGTATGTAATTTTAGTCCGATTTCAACCATTTTCAACATTTTGCTTTAACGTGACAAGTACAATAATCGCACCGAGTTTGGTATAAATTGGTCGAACGGTTACTGAGATATACATACATATGTGGTCATAAGTGGGCGGTGTTACGCCCATTTTCCAAAGTTTTATCATAAATGTATGTTTTGCTAAAGAATTATTGCAAACAACAATTTTGAATAAATTGACTTCAATATTTACTGATTTATCGAAGATTTCGTATTTCTCTAAATTACCGTTATATGGAATGGGGGCATGGTTATTTTCTGATTTTTAAAATTGTCAGTCGTTTGGTATGTTGTCTTAAGGCCAATAACTGTGCCAAGCTTGGGAGGAATTGGTAAAGTGGTTTCCCAAATATACACATGTAATCAATAAAAGTGGGCGTGGTTACGCCTATTTTCCGAAAATATATAATATTCTTAATTTTCGCCTAAAAATAATTGCAAACATCAATTTCGAGCGGATAAGCTTCAATAGTTACGTAAATATTGCAGTTTTCGTATTTCTGAAAACTACTGTTATATGGGGGGTAGGCGTGGTTATTTTCCGATTTTGCCTATTTTACCATCCGTCTTACGCCCGAAAGAAGTACACGTACCAAGGTTCGTTAAGATATCTAAATTTTTACTCGAGTTATCGTGTGCACAGACGGACGGACAGACAGTCACCGCTTAATCGATCTCTCTTTTCATTTTGATCATTTATGTATACATTTGTCTATATCCATCTCGATTCGTTTTGCCTGTTACAAACAAACGTTATGTCAATAAAGTTATAATACCCATGTGCACGAGTGCGCTTGGGTACAAAAAGTGGACTTCCGGTCACATGAAACCACTTCCGGTCGAAAGCAGAATTGGGCACCACGACCAAAAGATAGAGCATCCCCGACTTCATAGTTCATATTTTGGCGTTTTCCAATAAAAAATCATTCTCCATTCCTACATTTTATCCACCCCTTATAAAACGGGTGGTCTAGTACACTCTGTATAGTATTTGTAACTCATACTGCCGGCATTGAAAAGTTTATGTATTGACAACTTTTATACGAAAGATAGCAAATATTAGAAATAAGCAGACACAAAACTTCTAAATATTTTTCACTACCACAAATTTGCAAATTTCACTACCCAAAATTGTTCATGGTGTTTGCCTTTTTAATTATGAGTGAATCCCTTAATAGCTGGAATGAGGAAGGCAACTGCATGTGATTCACAAGTGTATGGTTTGCATTTATTGTCACGCCATTCGCAAGCAGCTACCAATATACATATGTACATGCGGCGTATGTGCTGCCATTAACATAACCATTTTGTTATGTCAACAATATCAACGCTTTATCCTTAGGCGCCTGCAAGTATGCCTTCCTTGTCAGTTATGTATATACGCAGTAACCATGCATGGATGCTACTTTGCTATTTTACCTTATTTGTATACGTAATACATATCACTTGCATTGCATTTTAATCATTCATTGGCCATACACGCTCCATTCATTATCAGTACATTGGCCTAGGCAGGTCAGCAGACCACGCGCGACTGGCAAGGAAGCAGGCAGTCTGGTAAAAGTTCATTGTCCACCATTCGCTTGCGCTTGTATTTCCGGCTGTTTTGGTCTTCAACGTTGGCGTGCTCATCTCCGTAGCTGTCGCCGTTGTTGTCAATATCGCCACCGGATCATGGTCAACAATCGGCGGTCTGTCGCTACATAATCATACATACCTACTTACTTATCGTGCCTTTGTCCTCCGCTTATATGTACGTCGCATCAGCTTCCTCGCCTCCTTGTGCCGTCATGCCGGCGCGGTCGTGTTGGCGTTGGGCTTGCGAACTTATTTCGTGTTTTCTTTCTTTTTCAATCATTAATTTATTCGATTATGTTTCCGGTTGAATGAAAGGCTTTACGAAGTACTGCGAAAAATGTGAGAAGACGAGAAAAATGATGTGGACAATAGTATGCTGATATGTATGTGTATATACATATGTAGGACATATGTAGAAAGTTGTGTGTATGT
>NW_016167901.1:0-13622 GCF_001687245.7 Rhagoletis zephyria | reverse complement strand
GCATCTGTGAGTTTGTAAGAATGTCCATGAAGAGATATGCTCTCAATTTTGTGACGAGGATGATTTCTAATGGGAAAGCTAAATTGTGAATATGTCGGGAATATGAAAAACTTTGCCTTCGGCCAAAAAGGGCTAAATTGAACTGACATTATAATTAAATTCACATTAAATTTCATGCAAACTAATTAAATATTCATTTCAAATAATTTATTCATTTATTATAATTTTCCTAGAACTGGTAAGCAATCACTTTGTATGACATATACTGTGCGCTTTACTGTTAATTTTTTTACTTGTTTAGTTCCTAAAAAAGGAAGGAATTTCGCACATGCGTATGAATTTGGTGCAATGATTCGTAAAAAAAAACAGTTCTCACTTAATTCTAATAGGGAAATTTCTCTTAATTGCATCTAAATAACATGCTTGCATTATAAAATTTTTCAAAAACAACGATCTGAATAAAATCTGAAAAGGCCACGAGAACAAATGTAAGTAATATAAATAAATATGGTCAAAAAACTATAATACTCCCGGAAATTCCCACACGGTCCGAAAAATATTCCTGAATTTCATGAATCAATCATGAAATGTCACGAAAACGTTCCGGAAACTTTCGAAAAAAATTTTAAAAAATGTTAGAAATGTCAAAACAATTACCAGGAAAGCTAAAAACCAAATTTTTAAACTACACACGAAAAAATTATAGAAATTTCCAAAAAAAGATACAGAAAAAAGTCTGAACAAATATTTAAAAATACGTGCGACCGTAAATTTTACAGAAATTTTTTAAAGAATTTCGAAAATTTAAAATTTATGATTAACAGCAAAATCTATATGGATATTAAATAAAAAAGAATAATACAAGATTAAATTTTTTGGTGCATAAGGTTTTAAAAATGTTCTTTTAAAATTTTATTTTGAATATTCTTAAAAATCTGCAGTATTTATTTTTGAGAAAAATATTTTTTAAGGTTAGACATGTGGTCTGGTGTGATCGAATTTCGTACTTCTAACATTATTGGCCTAAAAAAAATATTTAAAAGGGCATTTTCAATACCTTTTTCGTACCTGTGAACAAAAAAATTTAACTTTATTAATTCTACAGAATATTCTATTATTTTACAGTGTACTGAATTTGTTCGAGTGTTTTGAAATACCGAAATGAAGAATACCGAAACAAGAGCTCTAATTCGAAAATACCGAAATTAGTGTTAACCTCTTAAGCATAGGAACACAAATCATAGAAATTATCAAAAGTATTTGCAAATTCCTGTATTTTCATTTATAAAATCATATGAGTAGTCATAACTTTATGCCACGCATTTCATTACTATAGTTATGACGTACTATTTTTGCGATGCGATGGTCATGACGTAAGAATTTTCAGTTATAACTACGGTGACCATTCGTACCGATTTTGAGAAAATTGTGTCGCTGAATATTTTTTAAAAGTCGAGACGTATAAGTGTTCCGATTTTTCATATTTGTACCGATAAGTCCCGATTTTTAACGTTTTTTAATTAATTTAATAATAGTCTCCCTGTACTGTAGCCCAAGAACGATATTGCGTACAAACGTGGCAGCACTTTCCTTATCGCAAAGGACATAAAATATACGGGAGCCATAAATATAGCCAGCATCCTTGTTTTCTATGATCTTTGGTTGTTTATTCTGTCAAACTAGCGCTCTCGCTATATTGTCTAATTTTTTAAGGTCTTTATAATTGTATGCTGAGTTTTTTTTTTAATGAAACAATTCTAAATGGAATTTAGTGAAATTATAAAAATTAATACTAATTCCCCCGAAAAAATCTTGGATATAACAAATACAAGCTGTGGATACAGTGACGAAAACATATATATGGAAGAGACATTTTAGCATTGTTTGGGGCTATTCCTCTCGGTTATTTAATGGTTATTATTTATGTTTATTAATTTTTACGAAAGTGTAGCTCGTTATCTAACAAAGACCATGTAAGTCAAAAGATTCATCAATATTTTGAGCGTTTAAATATTAGATTTCTTAGAAACATTATGAGTAAATTTTTTTGTGAAAGGTGTTGTTCATTTTCTCCATTTTTAAACATAGTACTTTGGATGGAAAAAATGCGCGAACAAAAAATTGCCAAAAAATCAAGGGTACTACTTCAAACTTACCCTTTGTTGTACTAAAATTTAATGGCCTACAAAACTGCATACGTAGGACAATTCTAGAAAATCTGATTAGAATATTTAAAATTTTGATCAAAAATTGTTAAAATTCGTCGAATTTTTATAACTGTTCTGCAAAGTTTTAAATTTTGACTTACATGTTTTTTTTAGATATGTAGTAAGTTATATTTTCATAAAAAAATAATAAAAATTTCTTAAACAAAGAAAAGTATATATTGCGTGTATAGATTTTTGCGATATTTTTTTTTAATTTCTTTCTCTTTGTTTTGTTTTAAATAAAACTAAATAATTTTAAAAACAAAATTTTTTCTTCGGATTTGATGATTTAGAAATGTCCCGACTTTTGGCCACAGAAATCTGGTCGCCGTAATTATAACGGCTCTCACGTATAAACTCGCAGGCGATCGCAACCTGCCGCCACTGTGGAGTGCACTTTGTGTTCAGGCGGCCGCAACTTAAGAGGTTAATAACCAAACACCAGTAAAAATTTACAAACAAATTGCAGCAATCTCTGCAGAAACCTAAAATCGCAAAAAAAGTATTAAACAAAATTTCGACAACACCATGACAGACTCATGAAATATATCAAAAACTGCCTGAATAACTCCTAAAACCACGACGATAACCTGAAAAAAACTTAAACGCATTCCGAAGAATCTTTAAAAATGCGAAAGGTTTCGAAAAAATTACTTGAGTTGTCAAAAAAATAAGTAAGTGGAGAAGTGAAACTTACGTTACTTATCTATTTTGTTTCATAGCCAATGTGTATATCTGCTTTTGTTTAAGATTATATTTTTTCTCTATTTTTATATCTAGATCCCTAACTCTTTCCCTGTTCGTTCTAATTATATTTATGTTATTCTGTTTTTCCTTTATCTTCATTTTTATCTTTATACTCTATCGATAATATCGAAAACAAAACCGATGACAAATTCGGTAAAAATTTCGATAGCAACATCGATAATAACATTGGTAGCAAAATCGATAAAAATATCGATAACAAAATTGATAAATAGTCGATAACAAAATCGATAAATAATCGATAAGAAAATCGGTGAATAAAAGATAACAAAAATCGATTAGCAAATCAATAAAAATGTCGACAAATATATCGATAACAAAATCGATAACAAAAACCTAAAATGATCGATAACAATATTGATAAAATTATAGATAACAAAATCGATAAATAATCGATAATAATATCGACAACAAAACCAATAAAAAAATCAATAAATAATTCATAAAAAAATCGATAAATAATCGATAACAAAGTACCGATAAAAGTATCGATAACAAATCAATAACAAAATCGATAAATAATCTATAACGAAATCAATAACGATATCGATAAATAGTTGATAACTAAATAATAATCCACCCAAATAACCAAATAATTGGCAATCAATAAAAAAAAACGATAAAAATATCGATTACAAAATCTATAAATAATCGGTTACAAAATCGATAAATAATTGATAACAAAATCGATAGCCAAATCTATAATAAAACCAATAACAATATCGATAAGAAAAAAAAATAACAATATCGATAACAAAATCAATAAATAATAAAAAGGTCCCGGAAACAGTTCTCGAATCCGCGATAAGTCAGAAAGAAATGCAGAAATTTTTCTTAACAAAAATATTTTCGAAAATAGCTGGAAAATTCAGAAAGGTCCTAAAAAGTCGAACTATTTTCCCTTGGCTCGATATAATTCCATACCTGAGTCAGTGGAGCAGGAAACTTTATTCGTTTTTTCTAGAACAAAAAACTCTTTTTAGCATTACCTAAAATCTAACAAACAAAAGCGTGGAATTATTTGTGGCGTGCAACGCAGTTCAATTACTGATTTCTTGATCTACCAAACATATTTATTTGTGTAATCGCTAAAGATTTTTATTAATTAGTATTATTAAATTAAGGTGCTGTCAAGCAACAAAAAAGTCAAATAACAAAAAAGTGTCTTTAATCAATTGCCTGTGAGGAGCAAATAAGCGTAAATAATTTGTCATGGCATAATTAGAAGCAGCGCCAGATATTTCAATGTACGTGAAACTGTCAAAGAAAAACATTTACTTTTACGCTCCTATCATTACAAAATTCCTTGGAGCCTCCTACTTTGAGCGTTCAACATTACAACCAACTCACATGAACTATCATTAAAACTTCCCATTCGTAGTTTGGCTGACATTGCCAGAGAAATTATTACCGTAGAGAAAATTTGTCATGAATTTCTTATAATGAACAGAGCTATGTATATGTATATGTATGTGTGTGCTTTCATGAGAAGGCGGCATAATTGTATCTGTCGCAAAGCGCCATGTTTTAAGTATATGTATATGGGCCATTCCATGTTAATTCGACCAATGGCTCCAATTCCCTATTTTTCGTTTATCATATGTATAACAAAGTTCTGCCTAATGGGAAAAAAAATATTTTTTTTTTTGAAAATTCTACTAAATTTGCAAGTTAATTTTTGGAATATCTCCATAACTGCCATATTTACTAAAATGGCCTTAGAGGTAATATTTATGGCTATAGTAAAAATGTATAAAAAAATCCGAAAAATTAAAAAAACTAAGAAACTTGGAAATTTAAAAAATCTCAAAAGCAAAAACTTAAGAAATGTTGGCTCAATTATGTTTACAATACTGATCTTAAAAGATCCTGAAATCTTAACAAATCTTTATAAATACATCAAATTTTTAACTTTGAATTTTTTTTTTGCAAACTCTAAATAACATTATGTTAAGCTATTTCTATTTAATATAAATTTATTTTTAACTTACAGCGCGAATCTGGCAACTCACCACAGTGTTTCGAAAGACAATAGCCTTCTTTCGTAAGACAATAGTTAATTCTGGCAACTATCTTGAAAGCTTATTACTGTCTTTCGAAGGACTAATTTAAAGATTCCATAATGAAGGAGTCCTAGCATTAAGTTGCTGGTCTTTTAACAGTACCTAAGTTTTAAAAAAAAATTTAACTCAATCACTTTTTTTCTTTTTAAAACAATAAAACATAATAAAATAGTTTAATAAAACAAAAAAATAAAACAGGTAAAACAAAAGTAAATAAATGTATTTAAAAAAATGAAATGAAATTAAAAAAAAATTATTTTTTCTTTTTAAAATAAATCTAAAAACTAAACCAAAATCTAAAAATTGTAATTAAATTAATTTAAAGACCACAAAAAAGCAAAAATTAAAAAAGATCCTAGACATTAAACAACATCACACAAATAGACATATTCTTATTTTTAAAACCATACAAAATATATATATATAAACAAAAACAATAATAATATAAATATTTTTATTTTTAAACAATAAAATCTAAAAAACCAAACTAAAGAAAGAAAGGAAATTTATATAAAAAAGAAACAAGTAAAATAAGTTCCAAAAATTAAATGATATTTAAAAAATATTTTTCTTTTGACGAGGGAAAAATACATAAAATAAATACCTAAAATTTCAAAAAAAAAATTACATATTTCGTAAAAAAAAATTTAATCTAAAAATTAAAGGAAATAAAATGAAACAAGTAATTTTCAAGCCAAAAACGAAACCGACTTCAATTCTCAGATAAAAATTTAGATTATCATTAATTTCTTCAAGATCCAATGATCGGACTTAAACCAAATTATTATGGACCACCTGTGAGGTAACACCTTTCCTTTTAAAAGAGACAGAATAGAAATCGGTTAACGTGGTCAAAAAATATAAAATATTCCGGCGAATTCATAACCTTTTCCTTTTTGTGAAGTCAGTTAAAAAGAAAAAAAAGTATGTACACACATTTGATTTTGCTTAAAGTTATATTTTTTGTCTTTTTTCTATCTAGATCCCTACCTCTGTTCTTTCTAATTACATTTATTTTATTCTGTTTTCCATTATCTTAATTCTTATCTTTATACTCTATCGATAACAAAATCGATAGTAACATCCAATAAAATATCGATAAAAATATCGATAGCAAAATCGATAAAAAATTCGATAGCGAAAACGATAATAATATTAGTAGCAAAATCTATTAGAAACTCGAAATGAATATCCGTAACAAAATCGATAAAAATATCCATAACAAAATCGATAAATATCGATAAATTATCTCTAACAAAACAGTTAAAATATCGATTACAAAATCGATAACAAATCAATAAAAATATCGATAGCAAAATCGATAAAAATGTCGCTAACAAAACCGATAAAAATATCGATAAGTCCCGAGAATTCCGAAAATTTCTAAAATCCCAAAATAATTCCCAGATTGAGTCTCGGTGTCTCTCTCTCTATATCCTTACCTCTTTAATTACCTTTATTTTAATCTTTCTTTCCCCATCTTCATCTTTACTTTTATCGGTATCCTCATCTTCCTCTTTGTCTTTACTTTTATGTTTATCATTTTCTTCATCTACATACATACATATTCCCCTTCACCTATATAAGTAAAGTGTTTAAGTTTACCTTAGACTTCATTTCTGCCTTTATCTTTGCGCATCTTTGTTTTTGTTTTTACCTTTGCATTTACCTTTCGCTTTATCTATGTACGTAGTCACCTTTACTTTCATTCTTGTTTTGGCATTTTTCTAAGTGTTATTCTTTAACCTTTTATTAGCAAATTTTAGTTAAATTAATAACATATGCATACACACAAGAAGCACTTGCTTCAGCCCCAACGATTTCCGTTGCACCATTTCCGTTAATTTTTTATTAGCAAATTTTAGTTAAATTAATACCATATGCATACACACAAGAAGCACTTGCTTCAGCCTTTTCCGTTTCACCATTTCCGTGTGCAATTTCCGTTGAATTTGCCAATTTACTCCCAACCAACCAACCGCCGCTAAAGAAGTTTCACTTCAAAAAAAATTATAAAAAAAATCCGCTGCCCGNACAGATAAAAATATCGATAACAAAATCGATAAAAAATTCGATAGCGAAAACGATAATAATATTAGTAGCAAAATCTATTAGAAACTCGAAAAGAATATCCGTAACAAAATCGATAAAAATATGCATAACAAAATCGATAAATATCGATAAATTATCTCTAACAAAACAGTTAAAATATCGATTACAAAATCGATAACAAATCAATAAAAATATCGATAGCAAAATCGATAAAAATGTCGCTAACAAAACCGATAAAAATATCGATAAGTCCCGAGAATTCCGAAAATTTCTAAAATCCCAAAATAATTCCCAGATTGAGTCTCGGTGTCTCTCTCTCTATATCCTTACCTCTTTAATTACCTTTATTCTAATCTTTCTTTCCCCATCTTCATCTTTACTTTTATCGGTATCCTCATCTTCCTCTTTGTCTTTACTTTTATGTTTATCATTTTCTTCATCTACATACATACATATTCCCCTTCACCTATATAAGTAAAGTGTTTAAGTTTACCTTAGACTTCATTTCTGCCTTTATCTTTGCGCATCTTTGTTTTTGTTTTTACCTTTGCATTTACCTTTCGCTTTATCTATGTACGTAGTCACCTTTACTTTCATTCTTGTTTTGGCATTTTTCTAAGTGTTATTCTTTAACCTTTTATTAGCAAATTTTAGTTAAATTAATAACATATGCATACACACAAGAAGCACTTGCTTCAGCCCCAACGATTTCCGTTGCACCATTTCCGTTAATTTTTTATTAGCAAATTTTAGTTAAATTAATAACATATGCATACACACAAGAAGCACTTGCTTCAGCCCCAACGATTTCCGTTGCACCATTTCCGTTAATTTTTTATTAGCAAATTTTAGTTAAATTAATACCATATGCATACACACAAGAAGCACTTGCTTCAGCCTTTTCCGTTTCACCATTTCCGTGTGCAATTTCCGTTGAATTTGCCAATTTACTGCCAACCAACCAACCGCCGCTAAAGAAGTTTCACTTCAAAAAAAATTATAAAAAAAATCCGCTGCCCGAGGACTCGAAATAGGATCTCTGTATTTTATTATTTAGCTGGAAGTATTGTACAAGAAAAATGTATCAATAAAATGCAAACAATTTTTTAAGTTTCAAAATTCTTTACTTCTTTTAATTTAAAATTTCTTCATTCAATTTTTTTATAGCCTCAAATACCACTTTCATAAAGAGACGAGAACCTTTTTTTGAAACTATACAAGGTTTTGGGACTTGCGAAATCCGAGAATTTGCGAAACTTTGAGCTATAGACTTTTTTTTTACTTTTGTAAAGCTCTATTATATTTATGATAAAAAAAAAAAATCTGACTTAATCAAAAATGGGCGATTCCAACCATTCGTCGATTTGGCATAGATTGACTCATATGGTACATATGTATGTTTTCCAGTAAGTATATTCATTCTTATATATCACTGAGAGAAAATCAATATTAACAATGCCGTGGTTGATATTATCAACAATGATTTGGTAATATCACCCATAATTTTTTTTTTACATTAACCAAACAATTGGCTGGCAATTTTTCGTTTGAATAAGTTTATGTTCTGCACTTCACAGATGCTTTTTCATAATTCGGAGCTACAAAACAAAAATTTTTATTATCACTTTAACATGTTGCCTCTGATGGCATTAGCAAATAACAGCAGGCATCTCCATACACTCAGCCAAGGCTGTATTTAGGGGGTAGGGGGTTGTAGGTGTTCTGACCCACACTGCGATTTTGTTTTTTTTTTATGTTATTAAGCTATTGTTTATCCAAATTTTTAGATAATAAAGAGAAATATACAATTTGGACGTTACTTGTTGTTGTAGACATTTTTTTTTATTTATGGCTTTCTATTATAAAATCACATAACAAGTTAGCAAGTGGACTACTCATTTGTGCAATAAAAAAAAAAATCAACAAACTTTCGTACAAATTTCGAATTTTTTTTAAATTCTAAAAAATCAATCGAAATTTTTATCCATTCGAAACTCTACTAGAATTCAATGGGCTACAAAATTGCATACTCAAAATTTAATTAAAAAACTCGAAATTTTAACGGAAATTTATTGAATGTTTTTTTAATTGCATACAATTTTAAGGCAGTGTTACTCGATTGGTACATTTTTACAGATTTGTACATTTTTATTTTGGGCTATTGGTAAAAAAAAATGGGACAAACTTTGTTTTGTAGTCAAAAAATTGGCGATGCTTTATTGAAAAATTTCAACAAATTAATTTTCGTAATTGGGATAAAGAAAAATATTTTGGGTATTTACACAATTCGGATACGATTTGCACCAAATTTTGGCAAATACCCAATCGTGTAACTTTGCCTTTAAACTTGTATTTATACGGATGTCTTTCAGGAATGAACTATAAAAAACTAACCCAAACTAAATAACAGCAAAACTAATATTTTAAAACTTGTGAAAATTTGGTGCGGCTATAATTTGTTCGACTACTGTACATACATAAGTTGACTATGATTACTCGGCCGTGCTATTATAGTAGCACAATGCGACTAAGCGCATTTCAAAATTTTCAGGCAATAGCCTCATGCGATTATCGATAATATATTTTGTTGTTTGTGTCAAATATTTAATTTTTATCAGTATTTCTCTTTTAATGAAAATATATTAAAATAAAATTTAAACTAAAAAAAAAAATTTGCCAGAATCGGCTGCAAATGTGTCTACAAATTTTACTTGAATCACATTTCCTACAATATGCTTATTGACCATAAAAAAATCACACCATAACTTGGTTGAAAAAGCCATTACGCTTTTGGCTCAGTGTACTTATCTATGTATATATGTACATATACCAGGCATGAATACCCTTTGGAAATAAAACTAATTTCGTACTTACACATCTACGTACATATCTGTCTTTTGAATGCTTAAGCAGAGCAACTTTTTACAATACTTTCACCTTACTTTTATTTTAATACGTACAAATAAATATAGGTGCATATATATCTGCATATGTATGTCTACCTTTGTAAGTATTTTGTAAAACCGCAGACACAGAAAAACACTTTCCATGACGCTCAACGTCATTTATCCCATTAGTGTTAGTGACTTTCATTTCATTATTACGGGTATTTTGTTACTTTTTCGGTGCTCATTTGAAAGCGGGGGGTAGAGGAGGTGGTGGTATGCGCAACAAACGAAAAATTTATGTCAAATATTTGATTAGCCTCATTAAAGTGACGCCTGGCCTACTTTTCTCGCATACGCTCAGCGAGCAATAATTCATAGTAGCACAATAAGTATGCGAGGCATGATTTTAGGCGCAAGAGCGGATTTCTTTCATTCTTTACTTCTAGTGTGTACTTACACAAAAAGGGATATTCACATAGCGGTGTGTGAAAACGAAGTTATTTGTGCTATTAATGAAGTAAAAAGTTTTGCTCTCACACCTTTTTTGGAAACTTTTTCCCGTTTTTTTTTTGCGGTAATTTACTATTTACCTGACTTTATATTCGAAATCACTAAAATTTGAAATATTCTTTGGGTGCAAGTTAACATTATTTATAGCTCTTTTCGCTGACAGCTGTGTTTATTTATGTAAAAACACATACCAACATATCTGTGAGCTTAAAGATCACTTGCAAATCATTTGTCTCTTACACTGTTGTCACATTTTGCACAATTCTGAGTCATTCTCGGTTCAGTAATTTAATGTCTCTTAGAAAACAAAGTAAACATTTTCAAGGCAAAAGTGCCCATAAAACAATGGACAAAAAATAAACATGAATAGAATTTTTTCTAGCTCTGCACGGCTGGGCGTATGAGCAACTTTTAGTTGGTATTTCTTCGTGTTGACTGAAAAGGATGTATTTTTAACAAAACTGTCATCCCTTGTCAAATTTGGCTTGGAGATAAACGGGTTTTGGATCATGCCATCTTCAGCGTCATTTTTTGTGCTTTATTAATTTAAATGGTAAGATGGCCATCGTGGCTGAGTGATTAGATGTGCGTACTACCACTTCGCAGTACCTCGCCTCGAGCCTTGGTCTGGCCAACATCGCAGTTAGAAAAAGTTTTTTCTAACAGCAGTCGTCCTCGGTAGGCAATGGCAAATGTTCGAGTATATTTATGCCCTGCCAAATCTTCTCATAAAATCCATTTGCCGTTCGGTATACCCATTTATTGAGAATAAACTCGGCCGAACTTTTGGCAAAATTGTTATTATTATTAAACCTTCATATATAATTAGTTTCAAAGAAATATGTATGCTTGCGATTAACAAATTTTCTCGGAATTTTTAAGTTGAACTTTATCATAAGCAATGGGAAATCGTTAGAAAAGAAAGAAGTAAAATTTTATCCTCACCTTCAAATTTAAGTTCATCCTCACCTCTGTACATCCTTTATATTCACCCTCATCTTTATCTTCACCTCAGTCTTCGGAATCAACCAAAATTTTATTTCCGTCCTAAGTGTTACCCGACTGGTTAAAGACTCTGTCGATTGCTGGTTGTATTCCTTGCGGCTTAGGTTCACCAATGAGTAAGACTCTTTACCTTTTGAAAGCTTAACACTCACAAATTATGTGCTCTATTATTTCTTCGTTTGATAGCTTCACT
Source organism: Rhagoletis zephyria (assembly GCF_001687245.7). NCBI lineage: Eukaryota > Metazoa > Arthropoda > Insecta > Diptera > Tephritidae > Rhagoletis > Rhagoletis zephyria. Next base: position 1,939 of record NW_016167901.1, on the reverse strand, counting down.
TCTTACAATTTAGCAGTTCCATAAGAAATCTTGAGTCTGCACCTCTAAGTGATAACAAGAGTTCGCTAAATTTTCCAACTTACGTTTTACGCATTGCATTTGAGTCCGGTCAGCTAAAAGGATTTTGCAAATTTCTGGTTCCAAGCAGTTAACAGCAACTCATACTGCTTTTCCCATTCTATATTTCGAGAAAGTAATTAGTGAATATTCGATCATTCCTGGATTTATCTGTAGCTGTGGAAAAACAAACTTCGTTATACGCTCTTCTGTGCTCCTACTGTGGCATTCCTCTAGTGATTCTTCACTATTCTGTACCCACCTAAATTCCTCTGTCCGTGTACGATAATACTTTTAGAAAGAACTTTTTTTAACTTCTTGGTATCGCACGAACTGTCTGGTGGATCGTTCTTACTCAAAAGAGATAGACTACGTCAAAAGAATCATCAGCACATAAATAAATGGCAAAAGGACTTCAACTTTATCTACGAAGTCATTATCCAACACTCCATCCCTGTCCCTGCGGTCTCGTGCCTTTGAAATGCTTAGCTGACTTGATGTGCACTCATAATGATACTGTTATATTAAGCTGGACAAGGAATACACGTACATAAGTCTCTACATCCCAAACCGACAACAAGAGTTTAGAAATCATATTCGAATACAAGAATTTCGTCACCATATTGCCATAATAACGTTTTGCTTGAAATCACTTCTGTTGTAGAAGTCAAAAAGGATTTATAGTCATGGCCATATTGCGATAACTCAAACTCATTCCCTTCACCAAATTCAGTCTGCAGTGGGACGCCGCCGATTTACATTTGACTGACTTGTAGTACGCAAGCATCTTAACTACTAGGCTTTTGCGTATTATTTTTTATTAATTTCCATAATTTAACTTAACTTTAAAAGCGAATGTAAGTCAAGCGTAAGCTGTATTACAGATTTAATTGAAATATATCCACCTACACGAATGATAGATAGCAGTTAAAAATTTAATATCCGTTTGTAAAATGGTAATACAGTTTGCTTGTAATGTTTACCTACATAACAAATGTACAATGCACATACATACATACATAGATGTCTGTGTGGATATAACGTGAAAATGCAAACATGCCATTAATTCACGAATTTATTTCACTTCAGTATTTTTAATTTCTGACGGCACTTCCTCAACAATGTTAATTTTTTTCTTACTCTTATTGTTAATCCTGCAGTATACATACATACAGTTTATTTGTATAAATTGTTAACAATATGCATACATATGTATACACACATATAGATCTATATGTACAAATATATCCGTACATATACACTGGTGGATAATAGAACTCATATAAAATAAAATAAGGTTAGTAATTTGTTAAGAAAAAATACCTTGACATCGAAATAGGTTAACAAACTTTTAGTGAAACGCACGGTTATATTCTTCGTTTCCCTTAAAAGTGAAACCAATCTCGTTCTGATGAAAGTTCTTAAAATCATAAATACTAGGTCACTTTAACTCGAAAAAGTGTCTAGTACTAATGCGCCTTAATTAGGACATAGGTGAAGTCATTCCACTGTAGACCCATTCTGTTGGCATAACTCCTATTAAATGTCGAAAAGGTGGATTGCTGATTTGCCATTGTGGCCTCGCACCAGTATGGTGCGATTCTTTGCTAGTACAGTGACAAGTGCGCAGTCAAAGCCAACGAAAAAGACAAATATCAAAATACAGACAAAGCTTAAGATATAGAATAAGATGAACATGATAATGACGGTGAATATGAAGGCGGAGGTAAGAAAGAATATGAAGAGGAATTAACGGGAACTACGAGGTTTAAGGAGAAGGAGAAGATGAAGATGAAGATGAAGATGAAGATGAAGATGAAGATGAAGATGAAGATGAAGATGAAGATGAAGATGAAGATGAAGATGAAGATGAAGATGAAGA
>NW_016167900.1:0-20399 GCF_001687245.7 Rhagoletis zephyria | reverse complement strand
CCTCCTGGGGTTCACTATTCACCATTGACATATTGGAATCGAGACGTGGGCGACAACTTGTGCGGTAAATGGTCTCCGAGGAGAAGTTGTGCAAGTCAAGCATTGACTTTCCATTCNTGTGCAGCGACCTCCTGGGGTTCACTATTCACCATTGACATATTGGAATCGAGACGTGGGCGACAACTTGTGCGGTAAATGGTCTCCGAGGAGAAGTTGTGCAAGTCAAGCATTGACTTTCCATTCGGCAAGTCCGGGCGCTGTGGAACCGGGCTGTGCGAATAAGCTATGGGGCTGTTTTGACCATTATATCCACCATATGGCGTGCGTGGCGTAACGGGAAACGCAGGCGTCTCGGGGCGTGCGACGTGTAATGGCGAAGGTGAAATCTTGCCAGCCTCTACCGCATTCGCAGTCGCTGCCACAGTTGACGCTGGCCCAACTGGCAACGACAACGATGCCGCCATCGGGTGATCCGTAACTGACAATGCTGGCTCGATTGAGTTACGACTGTGATATGTGCTCGTCGCAGCGGTGACTTGCTTACTCGTCGTGGCATAAATGGGCGATGACAAGTCATTGCGGCTGCGTGCAACAACGGCAGCCCCCAATGAGCTTCGATTATTTGTTGCATACTCGTGGCTGCTGTCAATGCCATAACCAGCTGCATTTCCATTTCCATATCTGGAGTACTCCAGTCGACGCTCTTGCTGCGATTGTGTTGGAGACGGTGATGGTGAATATTGCCTCCGCGACGGTTGCACTACACGCTTCTCCACTGTACTGTAAAGCGATTCGAGTTGCTGTTGCTGTTGGCTCTGCGGTTGCGGTCGCGATTGCTGTTGCAGTATTCGCGATTGTTGCTGGGAAGCTGCGAACGGCCCGCTTGCCTCTCGGCAGGCATTCGAGGAGCTAATTGTGTGATAATTACGTTCCACATACGTTGAATTGCTGGTCGGCATAGCGACCTCGCGCGCAACTGGAATATCGCGAGTGCGATATTGCTGCAGCTGTTGCAGAGACGTTCGATCCATGGTGTGGGCGCGACGTGGGGGCGGAGGCGCATCATCTAAATTCAAATGAAATTCAAAATCGTAGTTGAATTTTCGAGAATTGGGTGATGTGCCGAAGGTACCCCCGCTGCCGTTGACAATTGGCGTTGTCCCAGTCGGTCGGTAATGCTCCCGCATGACTTTTTCACGACGTTCGCGTAAAAGTTGATCAAAATCATCGCGTGGTTGCGTTCGCGCACGTTTAGGCTGCCGTCAATTGTGTCGCCAATTTCGAATTTTTCGCTGTTGTTGTTGTTGCCGTAAATGAAGTTGTTATTGTTGTATCTCTTGGTGCTACCATAGCCGTTGTTGTAGCCGCTGATGTTGCCATTTAAAGCGTTGCTATGGTCGCTGCTGCCGGCGGTAGCGTAGAAAGCGCTGTCATTGTCGTTTCCATATTTGTAGTGGTACGTATTGGCAATTGTGTTGGTATTAGTGGCTCCGTTGCGCGTAGGTGATCGACTATTCAACGTTTTGCGCACCAATATCGGACTGGTAAGACGTGGTTGCGCTTTAATCGTATTTGTCGTGTCCGTGCTACTTCCCGATGCCGATGTTTTTGCGGTTGTTGATTTCAATGTAGCCGTTAATCCGTTTTTGCTTGCATTTTTGTAATTAGTACCATAATAATGATCAGTGCCTGAACTTAGGCTCATATCCGCCTTCGAAGGCGACGAACTTGGGCCCAATCCGAAATCGCGAATACCACTCGAACCAACACCAACACCGATACCATGTTGATTACGATATAGTCCGCCAGTGCCCGCGTCACCACTAATACTGCGCAATGGCGTCGAGGCCTTATTTATTTGGCCATAACTAAATGGCAACGAATTTTCACGCGCGTGATATGGTATGGCACTACTGTTGTTGTTGCTACTGTAATTGTAGCTATTGGCTCTGGCTTCATCACCGCTGTCCGACACAACAGAGAAATCATCGTATGGCGACCGCATAGTTCGCGAATATTCACAAGACTGATTCGTTGTGGCGCAGTACTACATAGGTTGCTCCGGTGTTGGAATCTACTAGCTGCTACTAGCAGATAGCACGCAGACAACGAATATCTGCATACATTTGAATGTGTGCGTGCACGTTTACAGACGCCGACCCACTCACAGATACAATTATTTATGTACCTCAACACAATCTGGGTGCGAGTATCTTTTCGCTTGATTTCGGATGCCTGTACATATGATTGTTTGTTAGTTTGTTGGTAACGAGACACTGAAAAAATCGCCTACGAATATTTAGGCGCGTTCGAACGTGTCGTTCCCACGACAGTCGGGTCTACGTAACCGGAACGACCCAGATTTATAGTTGGCCAAGGACTGTCACTCCAGCAACACTCCCCAAAAACTCTTTGGGGAAGTTGTATGCTGCTACAACAACAACCACAAAGTGTAGTCTTGAGTTCGTTCTGTATTCTGAAATATAGGTAAGGTTAAGGTAGCAGCTCCACGTGTCAGGGACTCACTTAGACGATTTTAACTTTGTTTGATTTGTTTGAGATTATATTTGAATTCTACAATTTGTTGTCATAGAAATTTTTCTTGTTTTTGTGAATAACTTTTGTTCTACAATCATCCTTTTGTAATTTAATAAAACAATAAAACAAAAGATTTAAAATAAAATTCCTTTCATTTCGTTAAAATTCCACAATAGGCTTACAGCCAATTTCACGAAAGCAATTTATGTAAGTGAAAAATTATTTTAATTTTTTACAATTTTATATGGAAACGAGAGCTATAGGGTGGGATCGGTTCCAGAAAGTTCAACCGCCGCAGGGCGAAACGTACGAAAGCCCTCTGGACCGACTCCAATCTCCTAATATGAACGGCATGAAAAGGCCTCCAGATAAATACTGCATATTCTAACTTCCATGAGTATGCGATTGGTTTGATATATCTCCATACCAAGTTAGAGTACTCTACCATGAATNAAATAAAAAATAATTTTCCATTTAAATTGCTGATATAACCGGCTTTTAGGAAGCCTTCTTCATAGCTAGAGCTCAGATTTACATGCAAATAGTTAAGTATAATGAGGCAAGTCTTTAGGCTTATTTTAGCATAGAAATTCGAGCGCTATTCATAACTTTTTGCAACTTTAAACTTTATTGTGGGGTTCTACCCAAACATAAATTAACGGATAGACCCTTTTGTAATGTTATAGGTTGAACTGAAAAATGCAGATCAAATGAAAATTTCGTGCTCAGTAGTGACTGAAAACCCGCTCATTGATTCGTGATGTGTCATCGAATAGCTATGCAGAATTGCAATTTCTCTAAGTGTACCGGATCATTGGCTTAAAAGCATACATTGAAGCAATCCCGGTGTTCTCCAATAATAAACGTCTGTATTTATGCACACCCATATGAATCCACGTAAGTATGTATATACGTATGTATGTGTATTTATATGTGTGTAAGTATGTAAATACCCTGTAGGAAAATCTCTAGTTCTGAATTGGTTTGCTTCCAGTACATTTAGAACTACTATTAGTTCGCTATAAATCACTTTTGCATGCAAACACTTGGCGAATTTTACACTGAGACGCCATAGGAAATGACAATTTTCTTCAACTGCATTAGCTTTTCTTTAGTTCCGCACCAATTATAAATTCCGCAGTTTAGATCTAATTCGCTTTGCATCCCGAACTATTCCCAACCAGTTCTTGGGTGTGCAGAGCTTGAGTGTGAAAAGCATCTGTAAACAAAAAGGCGCAAAAAATCAATTTAAAGTAAAAAAAATATAGCTTGGGGCTCCGTGGGCCCCTTTTCTGTAGTATCGAACGAGTTCTTATAGATATACATAGATTTCTATTGAATAATTTTTTTTTTATTATTTGGGAGTTATCATAGTGACTATTGGGGTCTTTGCAAATTTGCGTATCACGTAATAGAAGCGGTTAGAAATAAAATAGGTAGTTCCATATTTTGGAAAATGCGGCTTTAATTATTCTTGCATAAAGATATATGTAATTGTTTAGAAAAGTGGGCTTAGCAAATGTTCACTCTAAGAGTTTTAGTTACTATCGGACTGGTTTGTTTTTGGCAATAAAAAACTATGTAGTACTGAACTGCTTTTGATTCACTACGTGTGGCTTTCCCTGCAGGGTATGAATGTGCATATATGTGTACATATGTATGTATGTATATGCATACGTGTTGTCTTGAGGTTTTGCAGCAAATGAAATGAGTAGGTCTTCCTTGATGGTATTGGAGAGTAAGACACATATCCCAGTAAAACCAATATCTAAAGAGATTAGACCTAGTTTAGTGTCCATGGGATACAATTGCTGATTAGTTAGTCTTTGAATCAGTTTAATTAGTCTTCGAATCAGCTCTTAAGCAGGGATCACACGATTTGTACATTTTCACAGTTACAGAGTGGGGTTGTGTGGAAAATTGTTATTGAGTTGAACTCATTCTCGATACAAATTTCTAGACAACACCACACGGTGACTGACAAACTGTAAAAATCTGCAAAAATGTACAAATTGTGTGATCCCTCGAAGTCAACTGGGACTGGTATAAATGTGCACATGGATGTTGTAGGCTTCATGACTTTAGTCTGTGTAAAGGTGTTTCATTTGAATGCTTCCCTACAAGACAGCTGAGTATCATATGAGTACTCATATTATCATTACTCCTAATCACAAAAGTGCTTATCAAAGTCCTCATTTTCGTTCAGGCCATGGGAAAAAATTGAGTACTTTCCCCTCAATGTTGTCATCAGAAAGTCCTCAGTACTAATAGTCAAACTACTCATTTATGCCGTACTACAAAAACAAAAGTGTAAATCTGTGAGAATTTTTGCCTAAAGTGCTCAGCAATGTCTTGTAGGGTTTGTAGTGACTTAGCTTATGTTAACACATATGCATTTGTCTGTCTGACTTTTGTACCCAGTCGAAGTGATGTCATCCACACGCGCACACTCGCTTAAATTGTACATACATATGTATTCCTCTCTTTCGTGATTGCTTTCAAATTGAGAAATTCAAGGTGCTCTCCCAGATGTTTGTATTGGCAGTTGCTTTATCACTGGAAGACGTATGTAGATACTATTCGTTGCTCAGATGAAGTTGTATAAGTGCTTTGTCCGTCCGTTTGCGGCAAAATTGCTCATCTGGAATATTTCAACCGCCTGGGTTGCGATGTTGACCTCCGCACACCGTAAAATCCATATCATCGTCGGGATCTTTGTGGCGGCTTCAATTCCCTGTAATTGCATTCTAAACTAAGCATTGTTGCACTTTGCAATCCAATAAAAATATTACAGCTGCATGAGGCACGTTCCACCGAAAGAAATAGATATGTTCGTATGTTTCGCTTAGGAGAGAAACCTATAGCACAGATGGTTAAGGGGTAAGGGGTATGTATGTAAGGTCTGAAGACACCTACGTACATAGTAGGTACACACGTGCATGCCAAATACAATTTATAGATATGTATATATGTATGTATGTATGTATGTATGTACATTCGAGCATATGCTAATTGATAAATAATAACCAATTTATTATTGTAATGAAGGCCTTTACATTCGCTCACTGATGACAAATTCTAGGTGATCTGATAAATTTTGTAAATACAATGATCGTGTTTGTGTAAAGAGTACAAACTAAGAGAGAAGATGTGAACGCATACATACGTGCACACACATCCATACATACTAACATAGTACTTAAATGTACACATATGCAGCGATAAACTCACAGTCACTCGCACTCATAGATCTGTATGTGTCCCCCATATATTAGATTATAAACACGTTTGTAGGTGGTAAAGGCAGCCACAATTATTTGCCATGTTTTTTGGCGTGTTTGACCTCTTAATAATTGATTTCTTAAAGCTCCCACTCACGTATGTACGTATAGATAAACCTCAATATGTACCTACGTAAACTATGTATATGAATATACATACATATGCGTATGTACATATGTATGTATTATGCGTGTTCATATGTGTGTATTCAGCTTAGTTATAAAATAATATGCTTATATAGAAAATGTCGGTAACTTTGTAAACAAGTCCATAAGAATGTAGAATTTTGTATATTTTTTTTTGTTTGTTTAATAATTATTTTAGCGCAACAATCTCAAGATTTTTTACTTTAATGACATCATTAAATATCCACATAAAGCTGCTTTTACACGGGACGATTTTCTTGTGGATTTTTGTTGTTACCGTGTCGTTTTGTCAGTCGATTTTTCAGTCGACCGAAATCGACCCGTGTAAAGGCAGCTTAACGCCGTCATCTAAAACGCTCGGTTGATAAATGTGAAATTGTATGTATGTACATTACAGTGGGCCAAGTTTTGCAGGTGGGAAAAAATGTCATCGTAGAAAACAAATTAAAAGATACAGTTGCGGTCAAAATGATGGTAGCAAAATGCAAAATAATGCTGTTGGCAACTTATCTTTATTTATTGTTAATAATTTTCATTTAGAATATAGGTCGATCTATATCAGACACAACATAAATAATTGTTTCAAAGCTTGCACAAAGTTCACAAAAAACAACTAAACTTAAAAAATGTTCAACGAAATTTCGATTTTTTATTGGATTTTTCCTAGAAAGGTTTTGAGTATGCAGTTTTTTATCCCTTTCAATTTTACTATGTATAATAAAGTGCAAGTTCCAGGTCGCTAAAAACTACCATTTATTTTTTAGATTTTTTTTTTTGGGAGGGTGTTGCGCATTTTCTTCCACACAAAAGTCAGTTTTGTTTATGCGTTATATGGAAGAAAATTCGCAACAGCCTTCACATAAAAAGTTTTAAAAATCAACGGTAATTTTTAGCTATATTTCTCTTACAGAGTTTCATGCACTTATGCTTGCTTATGACCTACTCACAATAGCCGCGTTAAAGCATGACCATATTTGGTATTTTGGCACCTTAAAAGCTGATAAAAATGACATGCCCATGAACCAGTTTTTATTTTTAGATCTGGACGCTTGTGATTCGAATCGAAGAGCAAATTTGTATGTACATATATAGATGGTTTCTAAAGATATACATAATTTTGCGTAGAAAAACTGGGTATTTGTGGGTATGAATCGAAATTAGACGTTATTGATTATTTTTAAAATTTCTAAAAGAAATTTCATTAGCATTTAGCAAGGTACATTGAACAGGTAGCAGCAGTAGAATGGGGGGAGATTCTGTTAGCGGCAATTTTCGGATCGCTATCACATTTGTTGACGCAACAACACACCAACAAACCACGCACAAAAAAATTTAGCTTATTTTATGAGGATACTGATTGTATCCGCAGATCTTTTGTCCTGGACAAAAATCCCCTCACGCTATTATATATATATACTACATACATATAAACATACACACATCTTTGCGTGGTAGTCCATTTAACATTTTCGAATATTTCCAGCTGTTTTGCGAATAACAAACAAAATATGCGCCATGACGGACAAGTGTCATCTGTGCAGCGAGGAAACCGTAAACAAAACATTTAGCAATCTTCAACCCCAACGGTGCTTAAATCAACCCTTCAACCAAACCCTACATACAACGCAGGCGTTAAATTCGAACAAATGTCTGTCACGTTCCACAAACACTCCACAAAGCAAACTGTTGGTGTGGAGTTGGCCTACGTTGACTTGTTTTCATACGTCAAGAGAGTATTGATTTTTCGCGCATCCATTTGCGAGTTCTTCTTGGTGATGCTGAATCATACTTTTCAATAAAGGCTTACTAAATTGGAAGTTCGGGTTGCAAAATTCAAACGAAAAAAGGAAATTATAAATTGTCTACAAGCTTAATTGGCTGCAATTCGCTAAGATACACGAGTGATTAACGATTTACTCAGCTATTAGCTAGAAGGGTGAAAATAAAATTCATTACATACTCGTANCAAAAGCACAAAAAAAAAGTATTTTCATTGCGTTTAAATACAGTTCCAAGCACCGTTAAAGTCGGTCTATATTGCCAAAATTATCATAGCAGCCAGAGAGGCGGTACTGATACTATAAATCACAATGGCTTTGGACTTTGTTGCGACGTACAAAGTTCTGGTGCTCGGTGACTCTAATGTGGGTAAAACGTGTATAGTCCATAGATATTGTGATGAGAAATACTACGATACATACATTTCCACTATAGGTAAGTGGTGCCTACAGAGGAGGAACTCATACATACATATGTACAAGCCGTAATAGTACATACATACATTAGATAGATATGTATGTAGGTAGAAAATGAATGTAAATATGTGTAACATATATGCAGTTATTACTACAAATCAGAGCTGGCACTTTATGATTACGATTACATTTTGATTACTTGGATTACGATTATTGTAATTGTAATCCCGAAAATTGTCAGCATAACGATTACTGTAATTGTACTTATAACAATTATATACAATTACTGTAATTGTAATCTTAAAATTTTTAGGATTACAATCACGGTATTCATAATCAAGTTTTGCATGATTTCGATTGCAGTAATCATAGTCCCTAAATTTTTAAGATTACAATTATTATAATATCATAAAGGTAACATTTATGATTACAATTAAAGTAATTGTAATCGTATATAATTAAGGATAACAATTACGCAATCGTAATTGAAATGTAATCGTAATCAAAAATTACCCAGCTCTGCTACAAATATACGGTTCTTTGTAACTATTATATCAACGCCGTAGTAAAATTTCAATCATGTACATAGAGGCGTTTAAAATACAAAACCGCGTATCAGCAAAATGCAAAACCTCGTATGTGAAGTTGTAGAAATTATTTTCTAGAGAGTAAAAACACTCATATTTCAAAATGGCTCTCTGTTTTATAAAGCAATCGCATTTATGGCTAGTATATTTCAGGACAAATGGATAAGGATTGAGCCAAGAGCATGTGTGAGCAAATCCAATTTTTGGCAGCAAATGTCAGTTACGCGGTTTTGCAGAATGACGATACGCGGTTTTGTACGTTAAACGACGATACGTACATACATACGTACCTTTGTGCATACCTACATACATATGTATGTGTGTCCAAAAAACCGAATTTTTGAAACTGAAATTTGGCAGCACACAAGTGATATCGTCGAATTAATGCTGGTTTTCGACATTAAACATTGTGTTTAACTAAAATTTTGTACGTCTACTTAAAATACCTAATTGCATAACACATTCAAATGCATATGTATGTATATGTATTAGTCCAAAAAAATCGTACTTTAAGTTTGTAAGTTGTGAGATTTGATAATAAAAGAAAATAGATACTACTGGTCCAAAAGCCAGTGCCGAATACTCGAGTACATTTCAGGCGAAACACTGGGCTTTCTACTCAGGATGTCAAATCTCATTTGGTACTTCAATTCCATTAATATGTAGAAATAAATCTGCATGATTGCAGGTCTTTTTTTACTTAAGGTTGGCTACATTTTTAACAGTGCTATTTATCAAGAGCAGACTCCTTTCGGGCTGGCTCGTCGACCAATTTGTTGTCATGCTGTGCTCCGACATCAGATAAGGAGACCTACATACATACATATATACATATATACATACACTTATATCCTTTTGTGTATTTCTATTTACATACATATGTACATCTATTTTAAGCCACTCACAATTTAATTAACTTCCCGCGTGCTTAGGTATCGATTTCAAACAGAAACTCATCAACTTGGATGGAGTGCCAATAAAGCTACAAATTTGGGATACAGCAGGACAAGAAAGATTTCGAACGCTAACCACAGCTTATTATCGCGGAGCAATGGGCATACTACTGATGTATGATGTGACGAACTTGGAGAGTTACAATAACCTGTCATATTGGCTGCGAAATATTCAAGAGGTATTTCATAAATATGTTATATTCATATAAACATATAAGAGCACTGCACGATTACGTTGCACATCGCACGATTGTATGTACATACTGTTGAAACTTACTCGCCTTATTATTGCCACAGTGCGATTATAAATTATATACATTTGGAGATTTCTCTTTCATACATATATATTGCATAAAGTTTAAGATTTCAAATTCAGTTAATTTAAATATAAATGGATTCATTAAGCAAGAAAAATTAAAACTTAATAAGCAAATTAAAGATAACTAGTTTTTGGAACTAAATTTTGTGATTTTAATTAGTTTAGCCAAACTAAATACGTTTAAATTGCTTCACCATCACATTCCGTTATAGGATATGCATACTATACATACTATGTACATATGTATGTATGAAAGTATGTATGGCACAAATAATGTGTCAGGCTGTTTGCTTCCTGAACAATTACTAAACAAGTATCTAATAGCCAGCGATGTCGCGATAGCAAATGGTGTGTACTCGCCGCATAGGATATGGTGATTATTAAATATAAATAATTATGTACTCGTACAATGCTCTAATACAAACATATGAATGTGTGTATAAATTTTTATAATTTAACAACAAATTACTAAATTGCGTTGATTTATATGCGTAGAACGCGTCACCGGATGTTGTCAAAGTCCTGGTTGGCAACAAATGCGAATGTTCGGCAACGCAGCGAGCGGTTGACAAAGAAAGAGGCGAAAAAGTAAGTTCAAATGGCAAATTAAATAAAAGTTAATTATGTAATATGTACATACCTATTTCATTCAGTAATCCAGTTGCATAAGAATGTCTATTTGAAATGTATTAATTTAATTATTTCACACACAGATTGCTGAAAACTTCGATATGCCATTCTTTGAGGTATCCTGCAAATGCAACATAAACATTGAGGAGGCTTTTCTAGCATTGGCAAGAAAAATCCGAGAACAGCGCGAACGCCGGGTAACTCTATATAATGTTTTACCCACATTCTCTAAAAAAATTGTTTATATCTACTCGTCTTTATTTCAGGGTGATAATTTTGATAACGACGAAAAGACACAAGACAAAAAATCGCCCGGTTCCAACGGCTTAGGTACATTCAGCTTGGCCAGCTTGTCCGAAGGCAATCGTTGCTCCTGCTAAGCCGAACGGAAATATTCCACATACTCCTAAGGAACAATACGTCCAATAGAGTGCTATAGTGGAATACTTCCATGCATACATACAAACATATGTATGTATATGTACGCCTAAGTATACAAGTACATACCACTGGGCGGGCAAGTGCATTCAGTGTTAGTGTGGGAACGTTGGTTGGCTGGATTTTGAAATCAGGGAGACTCAGACGTACGTATGTACTATGTATGTATGATTGTATATTTTGAAGGAACAAAGCCAATTTAGTCAAAACTTATGTATATTCCTCAGAGAAATAAATCGCTGTTTGAATCTCAACGCTTCATATACATATGTAGCATATGTACGTACATATGTATATTGCGAATTGGGTTACTTTAAACAGTGTTTTTTTAAATACCATTAATTAGGCGCTGGAGTAGTTAGTTACATCCATAAATCAATTGCCGTTTGGTTGCTAATTAATGAAAATTTACTCTTGAACATACATAAGTACATATGAGGCAATGAGAGTCAGAGGAGCATATCTACATACGAAAAAATTTGTTTGAGTAATATGCGAAGGAAGGATTTATAAATACTAAATAGCAGGGACGTGCACAGGTTTTGAACCGAACCGGTTTTGAACCGGAAAACCGATTTTTTCTATTAATTAATTGAACCGAAATTTTCCACAAATGTTTGATCCGAACCGAAACCGAACCAATTTTCATAAAGGTTTAAAGGTTAGTTTAATCCAATTTTCATTAGATAAATTTACACGCTTTTGTTTCGTTTCGTTAAATATGGTAATACCTACTACGTTTGTTTACCATGTGGAAATATCAAATGTAAAGGCAACTCATCTCATTTAGCACACACTTAAAATTTAACCTTGCGCTTTGTTGCACTTGACACTTTACACTTAGACTTGCACGTTATTTTTTTTTCCCAACCCTTGAACAGAACCCCGGTTCAAAGACTAAAAAAAAAACGCTTTGTCGAACCAATGCAAAAGTGCAAAAACGGTTCGAACCGCTAAACCGAACCGACCAAATTTTTCATCCGGTTCACGTCCCTGATAAATAGGGTCTTTCACTGAAAAGTTCATTGCATCTACGTGATGCTGCCTGTTAGAGTAAAATGAAACTGAACAATCGTGTCTCGGGCTATTAGCGTTTCATTCTATTAATGCATTTTAAGCTGTACCTCACCTTTTTAATGTAAGGCTACTTTGGCTCTCAAAGCCTCATATGTACATATATATGTATGTATAACATACACATTATGTACATATGTACAGTGTTGGACAAAAGATATTTGACTGGGAATCGGAACTTGATTAAAATGAGACTTAAAAGATTTCGAAAAAAATGTTAAATAGTTTAATTAATTTATACACGCAACACAAATTAAAATTTTTCTTACAAATAATTGAATTTTAAAATTTGGATTTGCTCATTTTCAGAAAATGTTGCGCAACACAGCATTTTATTGTGGCAACATTTGATAAGGCTATCGAAAATAAAGTTGTTTTGTTGAATAGTGTGCATAAAAATACATAAACAATTTTATAGTACATATTTGTTTTCTTATTTACACTGATTTTTTCGAATGTTTCATTTTACTAAATATTATACTATTTCTATCAGAAAAAGGACGTAATCTTGCATGGCTATCCATAATTTAAATAACAAAAAAAACATCAATATTAAGCAGGAATTATCAAATTTACTTATTAAAAAAATCATTTTTAGCATCACTAAATTTCACATTTACCATAGTACCTTAACATCGCAGGGATAAAAAAATCACGTTTAGCATGACAATGAAAACACTCAAACCACAAAAGTCCCTTTTCCACAATTTAACGTTACTTAGAAATAGCACGCAAATGTAATGCCATATAAAAGTCCATATAAAAGTGTAAACAACTAATTATCGATAATAGGCCGAATGGGAAAGTTTCCAGATTCATTTTTACGCGTTTGTATTTTTATATTTATATACCCGAGCGCACTTGTGCACAATTTTTATTATAATAGTTTGTTTCTTTGGCCTTGCGTTCATTCTTAAGTTGGCGGATGTATGTATAAATATTGCTTATTTTATTTGGTCTTTGTTTAATTGTATGTACATTGTACATATATTATTTTTTGCTTATCTCTTTCTCTATATTTAAGTCAGATATTTGTTGTACTATAAAAGGTTAACGTAGTTTCAATTTCGGCAAGGAATTTTTAGAACTCCTCTTGTGGTTTTTTGCCTTCTAAACATTTTTATGAAAAATTGGAATAATATGTAAATAAGTAAACAAATATATACTATTTATAATGGAGTAAATTATGATCAGTCCAATATGTTTTGTCGCGCGGCTGCTGGAACATGAACCGCTGACTTCAATTCTCAAGGAAAATGGGTAAATTAATTCCAAAAAAAACTTTTATTTGTATGAACATATGTTTGTCCAACACTGTGTTGTACCTATGCACATACATATGTATGTATGTATGTACGTTATTATCCCTCATGAACGATTTTACAACACAAAAAAATAATCATACATAAATAGAAACATTAGAAAATTTGCTAAGGATAAATAAAACACTAAATGAGTACTAAAGTAACGAACCATTCTTCCTTTTTAAAAAGAGTACATAATTGAAACCACCTAAGAAAAAATCACGATCATAAGGGAGTTTTGATTTTTTTTTTTTTGAAATACACATAAACTACTACTCATACATACATAAATACTTAATTATAAATACCAAATGCGCAACGATGGAACATTTGGAAAACAGGCCTCCAAGGGAGCCCAATGTTTGATGTTTTCCACCGTATGTAATATCTAACAGCTTCGTAGTCAATTACCAACTAGTGTACAATAAAAAAAAAACGATCGTTGGTACAGAAAACTTCTGTTAATCATAGTATTTATATAGCATATAGAATGCGGAAGTGTAAAAACACCACCCCGTATTAATTATTTTCCGCTCGAAATACGAGTTTCATAAAAAATTTGCATACATAAGTGCATAAGTGTAGATATTTGTGTATGTACATACATACATACATGTGTATGTATGTATATCTAGCACGAGGTTTGATGCAGTTGTATGTACATATATGTTACCGGCCAAAGCCGATCTTAGGACAAACTAGTTTTGACTAGGCTAAACTAGATCGGGCGCCACAGTATTTTTGAGTAGAACTCCTTTCTGCGTAAGCGGCCTTGGGCCAACTCCAACTACACAGTCCACAATATTGTTGCGTCCAACTTGGTTTCGCGTTAGACGGATGTATTGGATCTAGCTAGAACTTGTTTAGCCCAGGAAAAACTAGTTTGTTCTAAGATCGGGTTTTGCCGGTAACACGTATGTATGTACATAAATACAAAGCTCGATTATATGCTATGACTTAAGTATTTTAGCCAAAAGAGATATAATTTAAGAACCACTTGATATTGAAATATAATGTAAAACGATTTGATGCATTAGTTAAGTGAAATTTTACTAGCCGACTTAAAGTAGATTTAAGATTTATTTTTAAACAATTTACAAAAGATAAGAATACATATAAATAATAACAAAAGTAACGAAATAAAATACATAACCTTCTAAGTACTTTGAACTAAACATAAGTGTTATTATTTATTACTATTATTATTTGTGTGCCAAATTTCAAATGAACAAAGTGTCACGCCACCTGGAGGGGCGGGTCAGCGTCTAGAGAGGGCAACCCATATGGCATGATGAAGTGAATGAATGCACGCACATACCTACACAAATATATATTTTCATATTTAAAAGGGGTAAGTATGTTTTGTTAAGCTGCCCTCTCCCTATCTCCCTATTTTCCGGCGACATCAATGTGCATATTATTTACAAACATATTTAAACCCAAATCGTCGGCACTTGTTTGACACATGTTGCTCCCAATTCGCCATCAATTGCCATTGCTAAGCAACTTAAGTGACCACAACATTTTTACGGGCCACTAACCACTAACTCTATTGTAAGCAGTAATCTTGATGGACTAAAATAGTATACCTTTACCAGTGCAGAGACAGATATGTACTATTATTATTGCTTAAAGAAAAAATGAAACATTTCAAAGCTAAAGCCAGCTCATTACCACTCTTTAATGGTCGAATATCCGATTCATCCATATCGAGTAGCTCGTCATCTGTTGCTCTTGTCGCGTCGAAATCAAAAAAGCGGGCGACCTTCAATGGAGTTATGCAACCAAAAATATTTACCATATCTAACTCATCATCATCGGTGGTGTCATTGTTGAAGGACGAGCCTCCAAGGCCTGCAAAGAAAAGCCTAGAATCTGCAAATATTTACAATGACGACGGAGTAGTGGGTCGAACACCAAAAGTGTCAGAAGTCGCTGGTCCCGAGCTTCATAATTATGAGAAACTTCGCGTAGTAGGACAAGGTAAAGTCTATTTTAAAAACTTGTATCTTTACTATTTTTATACGACCACACTGCCAGACGTACACACATATGTATATGAGTTTATAAGTGCATTTATTCAATTTTGGAATACGTGCACTATTCGTAGGTTCATTTGGAGTGGCAATATTATATCGACGTAAAGTTGACAATCATCATGTCGTATTTAAGCAAATTAACTTATCCGATCTCACGCCATCCGAACGAGATTTGGCTATGAATGAGGTGGAGGTCTTTTCCAAGCTTCACCATCCGAACATTATCAGGTAATACGGTGAAAACATTTAAATGGAAAACTTGTTCTTATTGTTTTATTGTACGAGTATTGTGTTATTATATTTAAAGGAGAAAACCCATAATTGTGACAGTTATTTTGTTAATTTATACATCTGTGGTCACATGTAAACAGCTCCTAACTCGAGAATTATATTTTCGAGAAAATCGCCTTATTTATTATATGTACATATTTTGAGACTCTTAAAAAGTACGCTAGAAAAAATGTACATCAAAAAACTGTTAGAGCCAATTTCATAATGAAAAGTTTCCTTTTAGCTAAAGTGTCATTTGAATATACTTTAAACAAGAAGTGCTTCCATAATAAAAATGACAGTTGAATAATAACAAAATGTTCATTTAACCCTTCGCCGGGCGCAACTGATCTGTCAGACACATCCAGCACATCTTTTTATCTCGCCGTGCCGTTTTATACCGTTAACTTTGCTTACGCTCAGTAGCTGCAGAGCTGAAGAGTAAAACCACTCAGTTTTTGTTTGACACTCACAACTAGAAGTTATGCAGAGTTTGATCTGAGAAGCTCATTGCGCCCAAACTCGTCACATATATTAAAATAAGTATTTTTAGAAATACTTTTACATTACTTTTTTAAATTTTAGTATTCATCTAAAAATAGCTATTATTTCATATACCCGTGTTTAATTTTTATGCAATATTTGCATTTTTCTAAACTATTTTACGTCTTATGTTTGACTTTTGGATTTTTTAACTTTATTTTAAGATTTTTGTATTAGCTGCTAAATTTGTGTCAAATAAAGGATTTTTTCAAAAATATTGACATTTACTTCTTTTTCACATCCCTAAACGCCGTGCCAGTATTTCCCAGATGTATAAACAATATAATTATGTGTTTATTATGTGTTTTTAAAAGTGTGCCAGTAAGGCACATTGCGCCCGAAATTAGCAGTCACCATATTACGCCTGACGAAGGGTTAAATGAAAATAACGATGTTTGCAATGCTGATCTCGGCGAAATTGCATCAGCTGATTGTCATACATATGTTACTATACTATGAAAATTACATACTTCTTTCTCTTACAAAAGGAACCTTTATGCCATTTAAATTTTCATTTTGTGTTTTTAACTAAATAGCCTATATGGGCACCTTTATCTTTTAAGTGGCTTTATAAAATCGATCAGCAAAATAAAGCATCCTTTAAATTTCAAAACATTCTTTAATTTTGTTATGATATCGGCCCTTAATAATATGCATAAAATATGTACAAAACAACTTTTATATGAAAAAACGATTCGTTTTATTTTTGTACTTAGTAATTTTTGATTAAAACGAGCTTTAGCGCATTAAAAAAAAAAAAAAATCAAAATTCTGCCGTCTTAAAAGTTGGAGGCATTTTCGACGCGTTCCACAGCACAAATCTCACCGAATTGAAATAAAATAGTTTGGGTAACTTATTTCATGAGGCTTCCTATTGTACATACATATGTATGTATATGTACATATATTTGTATCTGCATTAATTTTTTTACATTTAATAGTTACCTCGGCAGCTTCATTAGGGACAACACATTGCTGATCGAAATGGAGTACGCTGATGGTGGAACACTCGCCCAGGTCATAGCCGACCGTCCGGTCAAAGATTATTTTCCTGAACGTTATATCATCGCAGTGTTTGAACAGATTTCTAGTGCCATTAATTACATGCATTCGGAGAATATCTTACATCGGTACGAAATAATACATGGAAGTATACATATGTATTATACTTCTTGCCTTTAAAATGTTAAAATGTATCTAAATATATTAAATACTTATTGATTCTTTATAGAGATCTAAAAACTGCAAACGTGTTTTTAAATAAACGCGGCATTGTAAAGATTGGCGACTTTGGCATATCAAAAATAATGAATACTAAGGTTTTAGCACAAACTGTTTTGGGAACGCCCTACTACTTCAGTCCAGAGATGGTATGAGTTAATATTTATTTAGTTTAAGAACAATTCTTATTATCAGAATAACTGAGCGCACGTATCCAATTTTTTATTCAAATGGAGGTACTACCTAGGGTTCGAACGATACTATCGATATTGAGTAAGCATCGATACTGAGGGCATAAAAATGAGTACTTTAATACTCGATACCTTATTTGGTGATTTTACTCGATACTTTGCAAAGTACTCGTAGCATCGAAAACTTTTTAAAAACATACTTTTTAAATTTTTTCTTTACTTATAAGGATTACTATCATTCAATTTTGTCCATCACTTAAAATAAAGTGAAATTTCGTGTAGTCTGTTGCATAACATAAACGAAATAAGTTAAAGTTTAATGGCCTTATTCATAAAAAATAAAGTAGGTTTAAAGAGCTCAATAAAAGGACATTTTCTTACATTTTTCAGTTTATAAACCTTTTTTTTTATGATAAAGGCCATAAAACCTTCCGCAAAGTTCACGAAAATGCAGAATTTTTGGAAACCTTTTGGGTATGCAGTTTTGTAACCTATTCAACTTTACGTGTAGCCTACTACCATTGAGTTTTAATTCAATCTTGCCATTATTATACTAAAATTGAATAGGCTACAAAAATGCATACCCAAAAAGTTTACAAAAAATCTTAATAAAATTTGAAATTCGTGAAAGTATATATATATATATGTATGTATGTATGTATGTACATTTAACGTTAAAATTACTTCTTACGTGAAAGTAAGTTCTGCAATGAAATATAAATCAAATATTTTAAAATTGTATTGTTTTAATATCAAGAATAATTTCAATAGAAATAATTTTAGTATCCCAAAAAACGTATTTTAATACTGAGTAGTATCGATACTTTTTCCCTGATACTTTTAGAGTATCGATACCATGAGCTCGATGACAGAATGAGTACTCAGTATCGATACCAAAGTCTGAAATTTCGAACCCTAGTACTACCTGGACACGATAGGGGAAGTCACGATTTGTAGTATTTTAGGTGTAAAGTAGCTACGTACGTAGCAATCTAGCACGCATATCTAACAGGTAGGAGAATTAGAGCAAAAACAAAATTTGTGTGTTTTGTTGCAGCTTCTGGTATCTACAGTGTCAAACCAATAGTCTGCTTTTTTTAAATGTCATAGTGGGCGATGTGAAATATAAACAAAAACGTAGATAAATAAAAAATGTAATTTAAAAAAATAATAATAAAGAATTGGTTCCACTTTCTTTTTGTTGAATTCCAGAAGCATCAATACATCCGTTTCCGGTCCCAAAAATCAGCGTTTATGCTCCTATGTGACGTTTTCACAGTGGGGGGCTAACTCAAATTCGGCAGTTAACTTTAATAGTAAAAGAAGCCCTAAGTTAAGCAAGATTCACATGCGAATACATTTTGCCAATTATGAATTTCGAGAAAAAATTAACAATATTTGGCAGTTTAGATACCAGATAATAAAAAAAAATATCAAATCAGCTGCTCTCTGCTACCAATGTTTAATATATCTTTGGCATATAATTTTCTTATTACGTAAGAGTTCAAAAATAGTTACTCAAAAATTAAACGAGCTCTACCATCTTTAACAATAGCCACAAGAATTGAAATACGTATGTACATTCGTAGCTAAGTATTTTGTAATAACCGGCTTCAAAAAAGGAGAAAGGTGATCAATCCGCCGGAATATTTTTTTATGTATGATACCGGATAACTTTGGACTACGTAAACCGTTTTCCATAATTCTTTATAATAATTTTTTATCGGAAAGCTACCTCAAGGGTGGTCCCATATTAATTAGGCTAATGATATATAGTTTATAATTTTTATTTTATTTTTTTAATTTCAGTGCGAAGGCAAGGAGTACGACAACAAAAGCGATATTTGGGCCTTAGGCTGCATTCTTGGCGAGATGTGTTGCCTCAAGAAGAGTTTTGCGGCTTCAAACCTCTCGCAATTAGTTTCCAAAATAATGGCGGTATGCTTATAAGGCCTCGCCTGTTTCTTGCATATTCTTAAATATTTACACGTATATCTTTTATATTTGTCATTGTCGTTATCATAAAATTTAGGGCAATTATACCGCCATACCTACAGGATATTCTTCAGGGCTGCGGAGTCTTCTGAGCAATCTTTTGCAGGCAAGTTTGAACAAGAAAAATGCACACATAAATACATACATACATATCGAGCCCTAGCCGCCAAAAAGATGTAGATAAGCGACCTTTTTTTCAAAATTTTCTTTTTTTATGCAGAAATGTTCCTATAGCTCTGATGCATTTCAGCATTAAAAATCAAATTTTGAAAAAAAAATCTTTTTGGCGGTAAGGGCTCGATATATCCTCATTTGTAAGCAGCTCTCGCAAGTGCAATTTAATTTTAATTTCGCAGGTAGATTCTTCTCGACGGCCAATGGCCTCGGAAATATTGGAGTATTGGATTCCATTGATATTTAGAAATTTGGGGAAAAATAAAGGGTACTAATACCTAGCTATGTAGATATATTAGATATGCCTATACATACATACATATGAGTATTTCCAATATGGCGTTACGTGACACTCCCCTGAAGGAAAGAGTGGTCCAATTGCTCGAAAAATATAGTCGTAGGTATATGTAGTAGTTTTGTAACTAGACCAAAGAAGGTCCAAAAATTTAAGGCAATGTAATGTAAAACAGGTGAATTGTACTAAAAGTGGTCCGAATGTA
>NW_016167899.1:7677-20401 GCF_001687245.7 Rhagoletis zephyria | reverse complement strand
CCTACCTGCGATCAGAAAGTTATTGTGTGTGTGCAAAATTGAATTGAATCTGATATGTATGTATCTTCTTTTTAAGAGGTTGAAAACTAATCTCAGTAATGAAAAGAATTTGGCAGTTATATATATGTAAAAAAAAATTCTTTACTCGAGTATTACCCTTTACTATTTCTCCAATTATAAAAAATAATTGTTAGCATTTTTTGAAATTATCGCTAAACGTTTGGTTTTTAAATTACACCTATTTCACAAGCTTTCGCATGAAAACCTGAACCAAACTCCTCACCTGTGTAGTTTAACAATGCAAAATAAAATCTCACATAATTTCATCATTTAATTCCAGTATGGGATTAGCTACGAAAAAAAGTACCGTAGCGCCTAAAACCCGCAATAAATTTATATCGCACAAACTATGCATGCATACCAAGTGCATAGATAGATTCATACATACATATGTATGTACAGACGTAAGCAGTTAACTGGGCGCGGGTCAGTGATGGGGTGGCGATGTTAAAAACTTGTTACTTAACAAGTAAGTAGTTGCCGGCGGCTTTATATTGAAAAACGTTTTGCAGTTTTTCAATGAAAGCGTCGTTGGGTATATTCCCAACAACAAAAGCCTAACAGTAATTATTAGATACTTGCAAAAAAATCGTCAAAAATCACAACATTTGAAAAGTGGTTTTAAGTTACATATACTTAAATGCTTACATATGTATGTATGTATATACTTAGTATGATTGAACATGCTTTTAACCCGCAGTGACACTTGCTTAACACCTCAACCAGTTCTACTTATACTTTTTATCGATATACGCGATTGGTATTTTTATATTGAAAATTTCCTATGGAATGTCAGTTGTCAGCATAAGAAGCTGTATGAATTGTTTTTCATGAAAAGTGTACTTGAAGTATTAAATTATTATGGCTAATTACACTGTAGGGACGCTAAAATGGCACAAAAAACGCCGAAACGCATAAACTTTATTTTAGGTCGTAAATTACGCAAGTTATTTTCATTTTAAGTTTGCCTTGTGAATGCACAAAAAAAAAACAAAATTTAACAGGGAAAAAATTTAAACATAAAGGATTTTTATACATTTTTTTTGTGTTAAAGCTTGTTATTTTACAAAAGCATCAAGCTATTTATCAACGAAGAAAATTAATTCATAAATAAAGTTGTAATTGGTCAAATCAAAATGCGTAATAATTTCTTAATTTGTTTATTTCATTAATATCTAGTACATACAGTGGCGGTCAAAAGTGGATGAATGGCGTTTCGGTTTTAATATTTACAAATTTGTTCAATAATTTTTTATAAAAATATGGTTTATACTTTAACAAAAACCATTTAAATCACACTTTCAAACTTCATAGTGAGTTTAGAAAAATTTCACAAAATTTTTTGTAAATTTTCAAATAGATTTTTTTAAATTTTTATTTTTTTTATGCAGTTAATAGGATTATAAAATTTTAGTAAAATTAGTGCAACTTTGAGCAGCTAAAAATCGCATTGATTTTTAATATTTTTTTTTTGCTGAGGGCTTGTGCGGTTTTTTTTTCATATAAATCGGAAAACTTTATTTTTTTCGCAAATATTCATGTTTATATGGAAAAAAGGACGAAACGCCTTCAACAAAACAAAATTATTAAAATCAATGCGATTTTTTAGTCACTCAAAACATGCACTAATTTTACCAGAATTTTATAACCCTGTTAACTGCATACACAAAAAATTACCAAAAAAATAAAATCTTGTTAAAAAGATCGAAATTTAGATAAAAATTTATGGACCTTTTCTAAATTCTGTATAAAGTTTGAAAGTGTGGTTAAAGCATGAGCCATATTTTTATAAAAAATTATAAAAAAATTATAGCTTGAAAAACATTGTAAATATGAAAAACGAAACACCATTTATCCACTTTTGACCACCGCTGTACATACATACATGGCGTATGAGTAACATTCTTATCTAGACATATTTCATAAATAAAATTATAGCTTAAAAAAACTAAAACCTCCCTATTATAATTGTCATTCGTACTGTCATCAGGTATGTAACTTGAGAATAGAAATCGCTGCATCTTTTAGGCGCATCAATATTACATAGTTACATCCCGAGCTAATAAAAGGAAGGTAAGAAGGTAAAAAGAAATTATTACACAATTTCATTAGACCAGTTACACCTTTATTTATCAATAAATTTTCTTCGTTGATAACTTGTTGTTTTCAAAAGGACCAGGCTTTAACACAAATCAAAAGATTTAAAAAAAAAACTTTTGCTTTTTAATTTTTTCTCTGCTAAAGTTTTTTCATTCACAATGCAAACTTAAAATGAAAATATCTGCGATCTACGATCAGATCTAGAAAAACGGTATACAGGGCCGTAATCTACGACCTAAAATCAAGTTTACTTAAAATTTTCCTTAAAGTGCAGTTTCTCGACGAGGGCTTCGGAGCGTAGCGGAGCAAAGGATTTTAGCTGGAGCAAAGAGCTAAAAATAATCATTTGCTCCTTACAGGCTAACCTAATATTCGCGGCTTGCGTTTTGGTACGCATGCCGTCGAATTTGTTTTTTTGCGTCACCCGAAATTGACTTGCATGCGTTTGCATTTGATTTCATTGAGCGAAACGTCAAATCAAAATGTCACGCAGAACAAAAATTGGAAATTGAGTTAGCTTCATACGCACGCCGTTTAATTTCGGTTGATCTCATACAAGTTGCATGTGCATGAGAAATTTTTGACAATAAATTGGCGGCGTGCGTGAATATTATGTTAGGCTGTTAAAGAAAAATTTTAAATATTTTGTTTTTTTTTCTGGCCTAGTAACGATTTATTTTGAAATATTTGTATTCTTGTTTTTCCTTAAAAGTTTTCCATAATAACGTTCTCAAGCTCAATGAAAATTAAAAAAAAAAATCAGTTAAAAAATTTATTTCAATTATACTTTTTTGCCACTGAGAACAACCGTGTTAAATAAATTTCCAATGTATTTATTTAACTTAGCAATTTTCTGTTGGACGCAGAAGTGTTCCTAGAGCATCTAGATTAGTGCTAGGCAAAATACATACGCACATGGCAAATAAAGCGCTCATTGCCTCGTGAGGCTACTGGCTGCCTGGCACTCTATTAAACTGAGCAGATGGCCCGTAGTCCTATCGCCGAGGTACTGGCAACTCCGATGTAACCTCGAAAAGGGTTCAAATGGTGCGTAGGGATAGATTCTAAGATAGCCGAGGGAACGAAGTGGCGACACAGCCAGAACCCGTTATTATTAGGAACTTTTGTACCAAGGTGCAGTGAGCACTTATTAGAGAAGCATATATGATCTTGGGATATCAGAGTTAGAAACTTATTCTAGGGATACAAAATATCTTCTAGTTCTCAGTTTCCTTTGTTCTGTTGCATCTCATTCATTAACTACTCATAAAAAAGTAATATTAGTCAGCTAAGCTTTCAAACTATCCGTGTTTTTTTTGTCTAAACTAGGGTGCAGAAAACAGCACTCAGATTACAAGCCGTCTATTGTAGTAGTTTCGTATTCCCTCTTAATATGTTTTAAATCTAAACGATTTACAAAATAAATCGGAGCAGATTATTGGATATTAAAGAGTTATGGTCTTCGTCTATTTATCAACACCTCGCTGCCAAACGTCTCATACCTAATTCTTGCAAAGCTGGGGCGGAAGCACAAAGAGTGTTCCGCCATATCATCCTCTTCAAGACAGGAAAGTAAAATGGAGTTTTCATGTGTGCCTATTAAAGTTCCACAAGTTGTCTGCTTAATCAAAGCAAATACCTAGCAAGACCCTCTAAGATTGCGGGCAACATGGGTTTAGCCCACTTGAAGTGCCTCGAAGCCTACCAGTGTATTCACCCAGTTACCTACTGTGGCTTCGATGGCCGGAGGTGGGTAGGCTATAACTACTTGCAGACCGTGGAATAACTGGACCGAGTCATATAATCAGATGTCTCATTAGTAGTATCTACTACTACTTAGTATCTACTCTACTGAACAAACAAAACTAATGAAAAAAATTAACAAACTGAAAAATAAATTATCAAATTTGATAAAGAAAGAATAAATTAACCAATTTTGGTAAAAAAAATTACCAAAACAACAATGTTTCTGAATAAAAGCCAGCACTTAAATATATTTTACTTTTTAGCTCGATTTATTGAATTTTAAATTTAAATGTATCTACAATTTTTACAATTACTTTTGGCATTTAGGGTTATCATATTTTAGTGTTTTCAAATTCTTGGACATACATACATATGTACTGTCAGTACATAAATGTGCTTCTTCTAATTTATCATAATTACATATTTTATTATAATATTGGTTTTTTAAATTTTAAATATACATTTTAATTCTTTTTTAAATTAAATTAAGTTGGCAGAAGTTCTTTTATATTTTTTGTTTACATTTTCTTTCAGTTTTACTGAATTTCTTTTGTTTTTAACAAGAAAACACAATGAATAATTTGATTTTAATTTGCTATTAGATATATTTGCAATAAATAAAGTATTGTCACATACTAAGAATATACAAAAAAAAATGTTACAAAAATTATTACCGTTATGATCATGTCTTTACTTATTTTAAATGCATATGTTTCAAATAAATATCTTTTTAAATTATAATGATGATGAGTAAAGGTTTTTGGCTTTTTTCAGAATATCCCCGGGTTTACGGGTTTTTTAAGTGAGTCTTTTTATAATTTTTTTTTTACATTTAAGGATTTATTTTTATCCGTTCTATTTTGTCTTAAGTACATACAGATAGCCATATATTTTTTATTACTATTTTGTCCTAATACATAAATTTATAGAGTTTGAAAATTTTTAATTTTTTTTTATATTTAGTTGCATTTAAATTTAATATTTGCAAGTGTTTGTTGTTGCCATTTAAACAGCATACATACAAATCGCTATATATGGTTGTACATAAAAATATTTTGTACAAATCCAATTAATAAATAAAAAAGTTATTTAATAAATATTTTTTTTTTATTTGCTGGCATGCGCGTATTATCCGATAACATTAGTATTAAAATTAAATTGTTGGGAAAAATAAATTTAAATGTCTTTTACATACGCATGTATGTATGTATTTAGTACAGATTCTATGCGCATTTTAGGTATCATCCTATATATGATTGTTTTCAAAAATATATACATATCCAGATAAATGCAGTTGTAAGTACATATACAATACGTCTGCAGGTGTCAGTTCGGTGTCAACGGTCGATGCTACGCCGTCATTTGTAAGTACATTTATAATCGTTTGATGCAATGTCACGTCAAGTCATGTTGTGATGTTTCCAATTATAGCAACTAATTTGATGTCATGTCGAAAGATATTATGTCTGGCCTTTGTTTTTAAAATGTATAGTCTTATGCAGTGTATATAATTCATAAGTCATAATGGCGCATGGGATAAAACATCATGGTAATACTGTGTGTTATGCCATCATGTCTTGTGATGTGATGTGATTTAGTTTTATAATATGAAAGTAATATTTTTTATTTTTTATTTAGGACCTCTTCATATATGCATACATATGTATGTAAGATTGCGCATCGTGTTACATCATATGCTATCTAAATAGCAATGTGTGATAACAAGTGATGGCACATCAATCCTAATGCATGATGAGACATTATTCGTTAGCATGCCTACTTCTAGTATGTGATGAAGCAGCACATGATATTTGCATTTGATTTTATGTCATAGTAAAATTATGAATACATATCACATGAAAAACATCGTGTGATGTTATTTGAATTGAAAATGACATCACATGTGATATACATACGTAATATCAAACTACATAATTGATAACTCGCGATCGTTTCTTCATATGATGAGACAACAATGGCCAACTTGTGATGAGACACTAATTCTATTTCATCATAAAACATCATACGTTATAGTGTCAATCATACATAGAATGTGATATAACTTCAACATTGTGTCATCACATGATATGATCATGCCATCACAGATACAAGTGATGTCTAATTTCTGATATAATGTAGTTTTTTTATGAAGTTTGCAAGTATAGTAATTTTATAACATAATTTGCCAATAGCACGAAACATGTGATGTTATATTGGATCAATCATACATATGTATGTATACTATATTGTCGTGAGATTTTAAATTTTGAATGTAATGAATTGTGATTTTATGTCATGCTATTTGAAGTTCCACTTTGTTTTGAGTAGTCAGTCATCTCTGTGTATAATGTGTGTTATTGCTATCGTTAGTTGTAATGATTTGATGGCAATGTTTTTTTTCTTTTTACAGCAACTATAATTTTTTTGTTATGAATAACTATGCAGTTTATTTTATGTTTATAATAAGTGTGTATTTATACATATAATATAAAAAAATAAATAAATAGCTAATAAATAAATAAATAAATAAATAGATAAATAAAATGTTATATATAAATAAAATTCGAATAGCCAGTTTCACGAAAGCCAATTAAATGAAAAATTAAGTATTATTTTCGAATTAAATATGAGAACTGGCAGAAGAGAAAAAATAATTTTTCACTTAAATTGCTTTCGTTAAGTTGGCTGTAATTATCATTGGTAATCATAAGTAACATAATGCATGTGTACATGATAATGCTATTCGCTTGCGTTACATTGTTCAGATTTTTGTGTTTTTTTTTTTTGCAATAATCGTTTTGGAGTGCTTGTAAACAAATTTGGTTTTATATGGCCAATAACTGTGATTTGTAAAATTAGAGATTGTGTGAAATTTGACTTTAAATATAGGAATACATATCGAGCGCTTATATTCGATATGATCTAACTGACAGAATTAAAACTCTAACTTACAGAATTAAAATTGCCACCAGTGATGACAGTTAAGCCTCAAAAAGGTTCTAACATCAAGAAGGAATTTTTGTATATAAAGTGCAGATATGTAGGTCATATTGAATATAAGCGCTCGATATATATACATACATATTTTTTATATTATCCGAATACAAAAAAACAGAAATCATAAATGGAATGGAAAAGAGCTACTCTTAAATCCCGCTTTTATTTATGCAGTCTACGCATTGTTTATATAATTTTGTCCGCGCCTTCTCATGCCTAGGGCTGCCAACCACTTAACACGTTCGCTTCTATTGAGATTTTATATACATATACATATATGTACACTGTCGGAACAAAGTATTGACACAGCAAATTTTTCACAATTTTTATTTCGCCAATTTTGTATAAAAATTTGTTTTTTTTTGTTGAGGCTGTTTTGAATATTTTCCATATAAAGTATTTTCGAAAAAAAATTTTTGCATGGAAGAGACTGTGTGAAAAAAAACGTGTACTTTATTATAATAAAATTGATTGGGCTACAATGCTGCATACCCAAAAAAATTCTAAAAAATCTGATTAAAAAGTTGAAAATTTGCTGAATTTTCGCAAGTTTTGCACAAAGTTTAGGTATTGTATTTTTATGTTTTTTTTTTTGTAGAATGAACCATATTTTTATACAAAATTAGCGGAAAAATATTAGAATAAAATTTGCTGTGCCAATACTTTGTTACGGCAGTGTATGTATTTAATAATATGATTGTTTACACAGCATATGTATTCTTTGTTTTTGTTTGTTCTCTATTTAATTTTCATTTTATATTTTATTTTATTTTTTACTTCGCCTTTCGCAATTTTCTTTAAAATTTTCAATGCAATTAAGTCGAAACATATTTTTTAGCGAAACAACACCATCAAGTCTGTCACCAGCTGCGCTTAAAACACATTTTTCAAATAAAATTATTAATAAAGGTAATACATAGTAAGTAAGTAGTAAAGTATTGTCATGAGTAAAAAGCAAAAGCTTGGCAAACTCAGAATAAAAATAAAGCATAAATAGTACATATGTATGCGCGTACATATATAGTCTCTAGCCGAAAAAATAAAAAATTAAATAAAAAATAGCACATCCAAATTCACTCACAACCCGTTATTAAGTAACGCCATCTTCATCTCTTGCTCCTGCCTGGCATCGACATTGGCCCGGTTTGCGCTGAAACGGTGTGACGACGGCCTCTTAGGCTTATGTACTTGTATGTAGGTATGTATTTATACCATAGTATCCTTATTTACATATTTCCTTCGTGTAAATATCTTGGCGCACTGCACATTTCCATCAATTTCTCATAGAGTTTATCGAGATATTGAAAGAAGCTGATACTTTCGGCAACTACCAACCAATCTAACACTTGCACCGTTTCATTGTAAGAGATGCTATTTTCATCAAAGTCTTCCAATGCAACATTGAGCGTTGCAATCACAGAATTTGTAGCCTTTATATTAGCACTGAGGTGACTACCCGTGTGATTGAGGTATTGTGTTACATTTTTGTAAGCGTCGTCTTGCCATTTCTTATCGAGCGCATTATAGGTGCGGTTATGAATAACTTGCAACATTCGGATAGTTTTATAAATTTTATTCAGTTCAGTTTGAATCTAAAATAATAATAATAAGAAGCAGATAAAGAGAGTGAAAATAAGGCATGATTAGTTTATGATTTATTTGTAAGTGCATTTAGTTAGGCTTCAGATTTAACGGCTTCTATTAAACGTGTATTTGTAATGCTTACCAGTTTTTCATTCAAAGTTGTGATTCCATTTTCCAAATGACTTATGTCATGATGGACCTTTTCTTTGGTGAATTCGCGATCCATTAACTTTGTATAAGGATGTGATAAATTCAATTTGTATTTGCTCCATTCTTCTAATGCTATTTCTGGTGTGAGATTGAAGCGTGGCTCGGTCTGAAAAGAGATGAGAAATGGATTATCAAAATGTTTGAAAACGTAAGCGACTATTTATTAATTAAAATTCTTAAACTCCATATTAGGTATATATGTAATAGTAATATATGATTATTAACATTATAAAAATGCCTACATTAGCCTAAATTCCGCTTGAAAAGTTTGCAAAGGGCTTTTAAGAAACCGAAGGCCGTTGGAAATATCCAAAAAGGAAACACGATTTTCTTCTAAAATTAGAACGCCAAAAAGTGTTTTGATGCCTTCAAAAGCTTTGAAAAAAAAATAATTAACTCTTTTACAAAAAGTTTGATTGTTATGCAAAAGTCTTTTTATTTGATGCAGGAACTAAAACATTAAGAAAAGCTTGATATCTTGGAAAGCTAAAAAATCCAAAAGGTTTTAAAGCTGAAAAGCTTAAAAACGTTTGGTTGGAATCAAATTCATATACCGTTTTTTTAAAGCAGTCGCAACCTAAACGAAGCCCGCGAGCAGAGCTTTTTAAACTTTTCAACGATTATAACCAGTGAGGATGAAAGAGAACTTTTATCCTGTACAATTTCAATTCTTCATGAAGAAATTACTTAATATAATATTCTTCAGGAACTGAAACATTGAAAACACGCTTGATATTTTGAAAATCTAAACCCCAAAAAGGCTTTACAGCTTAAAAGCTTAAAAAATTATAGGTGTTATTAAATGCATATAGCATTTTTTTCTGATAGGTTATAAACCCGTGATGAACAATTAGAACTTATACTGTGTTCCCTTCCAACGTTTCAAAATGAAAAAAACTTCACATAATAACTGAGCTCTCCACGAACTAAAACATTAGAAAAAGATCAATATTTTGAAAACTTTTAAACCAAAAGAGCTTAAAAGCCTGCAGTTTTTTGCTGTATTGAAATCCACATAGCGTTTAATATAAAGCAGTTGTGAATACAATGCAGTGATCTAAAAGGACTTTTACGGTGTGCTTTTCCAGCGCTCCAAAAAGAAAAACGTTACATAATAATTCAAAAGCTTGAACCTTGAAACACTTTAAAACCCAAACTGCTTTAAAATTTAAGAATATTCTGATTGCAGTGAAATGCGTATAGCGTTTAATTGAATATAGTCACAACTAAAATGTAGCAGGTAGGCTCTTTATAGATCATAATCCTTTGAAATCCTGAAAAAAAACGTTCACTTAACAAAGCTGTCAAGACTGTTATAAATAGACACGTACAAGATAAAGGCAGTCTCTGGTCGTCACTGCACCTGTCTATATCTGTGATGGCCAGTGCAGAAGAGAGTGTGAGATGACCAGAGAGAGCTTTTACAATGTGAAAAAGCTTCTTTTGCTGGTCTACAGTCGCGTCCAAAATGGGCGCGTGCAGAGAAAAACTCTCTAATTGTCATTAATAGATAACCATCGAAAACTGATGAGCACGAAATTTCTCGCGTACAGAGCTTCTCAAGGGTTTCTTTATATCTCTCTACACGTTTTTCTGAAGTGATGAAATGTTAGAGTTTATTTGTTGGGGTTTTGAATTTTGCCAATACGTATCTATGTATGTATGTAAGTATATAAGCATGTATGTATGTACTTCTAATTTCTCATATTAATTCAGTTTATACAAATTTACTTACGAATTTCTTATACACAAAATTATTAAGTGCATTAAAAGATGTGCGCGCTTGTTTTCTCAACATGGAGATATGTTCCACCACCTTCGCGCAGTTCATATCCAGAGAACGAGTATTTAAATGATGGCGATGATGTACTGGTGCAGTTTGTACAGGCGCAATTTCGCTCTCGTAGCGCAACAGATTCTTATGATGAAGCATACGATTTTCGAGCGTATGAAGAAGCTTTCGGCCGCGTATAGACCGACCTGAAGCACCGGAGACAAGCGCGAGTATGGCAAAGCAAATGATGGGCAGGAATGCAACGGATGCTGTAAAGAGAAGACGAATTTAAAATTTAGTAAAAAATAATTTTAAAATTTAATTTAATATCTATTTAAATTTGATATGTGAGCCGTTATTTTTTAGGTGGCATAAGTCACTTCACACCTTTTGTGCTTAAGTGACCGGCTACTTGTATCTGAACGCGTCGGTTATTCGTTCAACTTCATCAACCAAAGGTAGAAAGGTAGGTTTTGTCATTTAAAGCTGCTAAACAACGATGATGACCTTGCTAAAAAGCGTTAGGCTTTATTCGATTATAGTCCGGTTAACAAATTAGAAAGTTATAGGGGGTGCATAAAAATAAAAATTTTACACCAAACAAGTTTTTTCTCGACATACATAAATATTCATATAAAACTGACACACGCTAAACTTTTTTTCGTGATACACCTTAATGCATGCATGTACATGTCTATATATTTTTAAGTGCATTTAAATAATCAAAGCAGCCCATCACTTTGCCTTTGCAACTTCACGACCCACCTGCACTATTAGCCAAGCACACAACGCACCTATACATTTACATAAGTAGTTACGCAAATACAAAAGCAAAATGATGCATACACATGCTCACGAAAGGCAAAAGCCGTGTACACATACATACACACACTTATAGTTGGGGGACCTCTTTGGCCAACTGCACTAAGCGCCAATGAGAGCTGCGTAATTATCGCACACTGTAACAGCTTAAAAGCTAATGCAATAGACACATACATATGGATGTATGCATGTACACATGTATGTAGTAATGTTAGCTGTGACAGTTAATGGCTTAAATAAAAAATAAAAAAAACATTAGCTGATCTTCGCTAGCTACTCATAGACGCACTGCAGCAAATGCACACTTTTTCGTGCGCATGTTTTTTGTTGTACTTTGCGTACTTGTGCGCAATTAGTGCGGCGCATGCGCGCACATAATTATTTGCAGAATGTTTTAAAGATCTCAAGTTGGCACAAAGTAGTTAGACTAGCACGGTGGCATGCGGC
Source organism: Rhagoletis zephyria (assembly GCF_001687245.7). Lineage (NCBI taxonomy): Eukaryota > Metazoa > Arthropoda > Insecta > Diptera > Tephritidae > Rhagoletis > Rhagoletis zephyria. Next base: position 8,661 of record NW_016167899.1, on the reverse strand, counting down.
ATGATCGATTGATCGATCGATCGAATGCTATCGCTTTGGATATGTATCTATGCATTTGTAGATGTACGGTATATTTCTGTAGGCATTCCCCGCACTTAATAGATGATCGAATCTAGACATACATATGTACAAACTTAGACTTAATCTCTTTAGGCGGGCAATTCAAGATCAAGGCAAATACCGCCACCAATAGAAATTGGCTGCTGGTTGGTGGTAACTTATAGCAAAATGGCAATGCCAGCACTGCTGCAGGAATTGTCGTGTAAAATGCATACCACGCATGCGTCGACTGCAATATTCATTTGTCTGCTATGCGCGCGCGCGCGCGCGTCCGCTCGCTTGTGTGTTGGCCTGCCATAGCTGAGCATTAGAAATTTGCTAATTATCCTTAATTATTAAACAGTTCGATATCAAAGTGGAGTGATCTTGGTGAGAGATAGTAAGTTAGTTATATACATACAAACATATGTTTGCTCGTTTTGTTTGTGGGTTGCACGCTTGCAATGTGTGGTGTATGTATGATCATCGTGTGAGGTCTAAGCAGCACTTTCTAAACAAAGCGGCCGCAACTACGGCGGGCCAATTAATCGATAATATGATCATGAGCGAGCAAGTATGTAGTGATCGCGACTACGGAATGCGCTTTACAAGCGGACCTTTTTTATTAGTTGAATAGTAGTGTGTGTTTGTAAAAGCTTGAATGAAAAAAATTCATTAAACATTTTTTTTTTAATCATATGGTAGTTCAATAGAACTATCCAAAGTAACTAAACTAACAGATCTTATGATTTTTTTAATTTCCACGAAATTTTTATATTTTTTTTATTATTTTTGTAATATTTCTTTAACCTTTAGTTTCTTTTAAATTTGTGGATCTGAATTTTTTTATAATATTTTTAATTTGTTTTTTGTTATTTTTTGGCCATTTAACAATTATATTCAACAATTTTATAATGAGCTCGAGGCCATTTTTAAATGAAAAAT
>NW_016167899.1:0-6814 GCF_001687245.7 Rhagoletis zephyria | reverse complement strand
CTTAGCGCGGTGCATAGGCAACTGGCTGAGTCAGTGGGATCGTCGGTTCGAATCCTACTGAAAGAAGTCTGATGAGGAAATGTGGTGATTTCCGAAATAGCTATCACTTCTACCATTTTTTCAAATTGTTGATGCTTTTCCACAATAAATTTTTCATTTAAAAATGGCCTCGAGCTCATTATAAAATTGTTGAATAATATTTTTAAGGTACAAAAAATTCCATTTTTACCAAAAATAATTTCTAAGTAAATCTAAGTACAAAAACAAAATTTTAATAATTTTTTTTTTTTTTTTTTTTTTACAAAAAATTACTTTATCCATACATCGATTACTTAAGGTTCGCGTAAACGGTAAGAGTAATTCTCATGAGAATAAGTAAGAATCCATTCTTGTACTCATTCGTACCATGGAGTAAATACGAAATTTCATTACTCATTAGTCGGTGAGACTTAATTGCTATTCTCATGAAAAGTATTCTCATTGTTTACGAGAATATTTAACCACAACATTTATTAAAGTAAATAAATAAAATCAAGAAAACTTCATCAACCTCTAAAGCTACCAAATCGTTGCAGTTGACACTTTGACAGACATTCCTCTCGTCAGCATCAAAATGCTTCGTTATTAAGCTTATTTGGGTTACAGGTCATAGAGATATTGCTTGCGAGCCCCATTTGGTCTGTTGCTATGTAAAAGGATGGGCGCCGAAAACCTTGGAATTTTAAGTGACCCATAATTTCTCTTCACGGGGCAAATCAAAGTTTAAACACCTTGAGGCACACTGTTTTGAAGTTCGACCTATCTTTCTTACTACTTATTCCTATTTTACTCCTTTGCGAATCCTTAACAGTCACAGAAGATAGCTTTCTGTTATTATAGGCAACCATAAGGCCTAGCAACTCTCATTTTAAAAGCCCCTCATTCTAAACTTTAATGTCAAGGTCTATCGTGTGACACTGCCTTAAAACTTCTTGTTTATGTTTTATTACACATGTTTGAATCAAATATTATAATATTTTGCTAAGTGTTTGGCCGAGCTTCTCCTCCAATTTGTAGCGTGCGTCTTGGTGTTGTTACAGACGGAGTATCTAACCAACAGTATTACGCCGCCCCCAAATGGCAAATGGATTTCATGCGAAGCTTTTTCATACCAGAATTACAGCCGGAGCTTTGCCATTGCCTGCCGAGGTGCGAGCGCTATTAGAAAAAACTCTGCTCTTATTTAGATGTTGCTTGGACTAGGTGTTCGATACACAGGTCGTGCGAAGTGTTAGAACGCACCTCTAGCCACTCATGTAAATATAAATATTTGAACGTAATCATGTCTGTGTGTGTAAACACGTTCACCTACAGCATGCGCTCATCAACATTCAGTTGCATTCAGCATTCTAATGAATTTTCATTCATTAATTACTTAGTTTCATTGAACACTCACTCGCGTTCACTTGTTCTTGTTGTTGCTGTTGTTGTTGTTGTGCTCTATCAATCGCTAACAATTTGCAATAGCTACGGTAATGCGTGTGGGCGATTGCGCATTGACCTGTAAAGTAAAAATCATTCAAGAATATCCTGCTGTCTCCCCAATAAGCTCAATAACACATACCTATTGTTTCATTTGTCTAACATCTGTTTTGCTTTATAATTATGTATATAATTGACTGCAATTATACTATTGTCATTTTGTTATTAATTAGGAGAATATATATATATACAATATCTACTTTTATTATCCACCTTTTCGATTTTTCTTTGGCTTGCATAGGGCAGCAATTGTAAAGCGTGTAAGGCGGGTTACTCTTAGATACCAAAAAATATATGGAGCTAATAAATATTATATGCAATTACATACATACATACATACATACATACATACATACGAACTATGAACACTTTTAGATGCATGATATAAAAATATATTTATAATTAATTATATGTGAGGAAAGGAAGAGTAGATATTGAGCACGAAGTGATTGTGTGCTTGTGGATTGATCTTAGGCGTTATGGTGTTATTTGCTAAGATATAACACAAATGTGACAGATTGTAGGCGTTGGCATGCGCCAGCCTTGCGTGAAGACAGAATTTAAAGAAATTGTGCTAATATTGTAGGGAGAAAGACCCGAAGGAAGGAAGGCTAATCGAAAGGTTGATAAAGGACCTTAAATTTAGATTGAGTGTTATTTTGAAGCGGTTGTGGATTTAGCAGAATTCGAGGCAGCGGGAGCAGGAATTTTTCGATGGAATATTACTTTTTTCAGTAGCAACATAAATTTGAATATTAATGAAAAAAATTTCGTATGCATTTTATTGAAATGGACTAAGGTTTTCTTTCTGTGGAAGAGTTTTCAGGTTAGAAGATAAAAAACATTAAGATGAAAAACTTAGAATAAGGCAGATTATGTTTCATAGCATTGTTTTTAAAATTGTGTAGTTAATTATTTAGTATAAAATGTGTATCTACTAACGGTTTTTTTAATAATTTTTAAGTTGAAAAAAAAATTTTAATTATAAAATGTTACTAAAAGATTGTTTAAAAATTTTATGCTTTTTTAATTTCATGTATGCAAATTCTCTAAATTTAGTTTTTAACAAGATAATTTAATTAAAAGAAAATTTAGAGGAATTGTTTAAATGAAAAAAACTCTTTAATGTTGAAATAAAAATAAAAAATTGTTTTTTGACATACAAAATTTTAATTTTCTTATGCTTTTATAATAAATAGCTTTGCAAGCATTAGAGAAGAGTTGTGCAGTGCATCAAGCAAAACTGGTTTTTGCGAATATTTTGAAATAAAATTTAAATAAAAAAAAACTTTTTTTAAAAATAGACTCATAAATAAAAATTTAACAAACTTAAGAAAATTTATTTCGCTTTTATAATTATCTGCATTCTACACTTAAGTGCTGAAATCTCACAAATTGACTTAACTTTAATTTTTTTTTGGCAATTAATAACGTATAATATTCAAAAAATGTATATTAAGCAAAAAATAAATATGTACATACATTCACATGCGTGTATTTAAATACATAATTTATCTAAAAATTGTTTTCTGCGTAAATATTTTTAAGGAGCATACATACAATATAAATTTATGTATTAAATTTTTTTAGCAAATTTTTTTGTTTGCCTCAGATTTAAAAATATCGTCTTTATAACCTTAAAAACGATAATTTAATAAACCAAAATAATAATTAAGTGTAATTTTTCGTTCTCAGAAAAACAAACAATCAAAAAGAAGTAGACAATTAAAAGTCCCGAAACATTCATCACCGTCAATATCGAAGAAAATGTATGAAGCGAAGCTTACAAATCATTGAAATAAGTTTTCATATGACGGTCGCTTCCCGATGGGCAATACTTTAAAAAAATTAAAAGGCTTCTAATTGAACGCAGCATAAACCCACATACATTTTTTCTGTCCAAAAACTTTTAAGTTTTCTTTTATTTTTTTAAGAAAAGCATGAAACTAAAATTTATCAAAAATAATGCAAACTTGTTTACGAAAATAAAACTTAAAAGCTTTTGTACTCGAAAGTTAAATAATATTGCGAAGTTTTTTGAATTAGCTTTTTAAACCAAATATTTTTTTACATCTTGAAAACTATTTTATTACTTAATATTTTCCTAATAATATATTATCGCATCTTATTAGGCTTAACTCAAAAATTTTGGTCAAGATTTCAAAGAGAAACATTTTATTAACTTATGAGATTACTTTTAGGATTTTGTTATGACAAAAACAACATTTTTTTTCTATTTTACTTTTTAGTGCTCATAAAATGTGTTTACTTTTTCGATTCAAAAATTAAGTTTTATAAAAAAGTTTTTTGTTTTATAAATTTGTTCAACTTGTTTTTCGAAAAATGATTATGATTATCTACTCTTTTGAACTTTTGTTTAATAAGGAAATATAAAAAAAAAACTTTTATTGCTGTTAAAATCAGAATAGTTTTCCCCACTAAAAAATTAAAAATTGGTATCCAAAATTTTATTAACACAAAACCGCAAAAATTAGTTAGGATATTGAGCTTTTAACTTAGGAATTAAGAAACTCAGTTTCTTTTAAATCTTTGATAAATTGGTTTACACGCAAAAACTTAAATACAAAATTTAATTTTTTTCATAAAAAAAAACAAATTTTAGCGCTACGGAGCTTTTTTTATCGTTTTTTATTATAAAGAGATTAAATTAAATTTACAAATACATAGTAAAAGCACAAAAATAAATTTATATTTTAAATTTTCTACCCAACAATTTTAGGCCAGATTTCCCAAAGAAATATTTATAGTTGTAACCTTTGTCAAATTTGTTCAAACTAAAAACTTTATTTAAATATTTCAAAACTTCTGTTGAAAAATTTCTAGGTTTACTTTTTTGATATTTAGTACTTAAAAGGACATAATTTCTTTTACGTGATTTTAAGCTATTAAAATTCAAAAGCATTTAATGTTGCGTTTCTTATTCTCCAAAGTTTCTAATGAAAAATAAATTTAGCATGCAGGTGGTTTTTTCGAAATTGGTTTCTCCAATTTTTACTTTTTTATTTTTTATTTTGTAATTCAATTGCCAGAAACGGAATAAACAAGTTTAGCGCCGCGCTTTTTTTTTGCTTAAGAAGATGAATAATCTCACCAAAGTCTAGTCATTTTAAAAAACCCGAAATAATTACTAAAAGTGAACACACAAATCATTCGCGCCGCAAAACATAACCTAAGCACATACACACTTACATATAAATGTATCTGTTTATACATACTATACATAAGGGTCCTTTTTTGTTTACATATTGGACTATTGTTTTTTTTTTTTAGAATAATTCGAATTTTGTCATATATTTAAATTTTTTTAATTTTTCCATGACTTACTCTTCAGCGCTACCCTTTTCGATGAGCGCGTTTTGCCGCTTAGCCGCGCGCTTTGCATTGCCGTTAATGTGTTGGCGGTGAGGGTGGCTGTTGCAGCTTTCATCGTTGGCAAGCGCTGGCAGGTGACATTGCAATTGTTTGTATTTGCAGTGGTGAAATTGGCATTGCACAAATGCGTAACATCAGCTGTAGATTGCACATTGGCGCTGTGCACTAAACTGGCGTGATTATGCTGTTTTTGTTTGTGCACTTGTTTTGTATTTATTGTGCGTACTGTGCGCGATTCAGTACAATCCAATGGACTATGAATATTATGGTTGTTGCTATTGTACACTTGTGGCCGATACATTTTGGTAAAGAATTTTAAACTGTTTTCTTTGTAATATTCGATTTTCGAAAATTTCCGTACGTTTATCACAGAGTTGGCCAAGAAAATAAANCACGCGTTGTTTTTTTTCACAATTTTCACAATTTCCAAGCAAACTATTATCTCTTTTGAAATTTGCAAAGTTTTGAAAAGCTGGTATTTTCTAATCTACAACTTTTTAGTCACACAAAAAAATACTGTTGTAAAATGCTTTAAGCGGAGTAAGCCGAGTTGCGAGAACAGAACTCAAGCGCGCTTATAAATAGTTAGGCGTTTTTTTTTATTTCATATATTTTACTTAATACTTCTTTTACTGGTTTTTATTTCAAAAGCTCTTAATTATATCAAAATTTCTTTTGATTTATAGCGCGCGATCTCCTTTCAATTTCACAAGTTCGCTATTGAATTCTGATTGTAAGCAAGCTCAAAATAACTTGCCTTTTATTTGAGACCGACTGGCGTATGAATAAAGTCGCAACGCAACGATAATCGTACGGCAACACACACATAGGCACTCGTGTCCATACTCGCAGAGAGAATCACACCTATGTATGCATACAGCAGCAGCAGTGGCACTGGCAGTGGCAGCAGGCTTAGGCAGCGTCTTGGCGGCGCTTGCAGCAAGTGGCGCGACGTCAACTGTAGAAGACGCGCATAGTGTAGCGAGAGCGCCCGCGTTCGCGTCAGCCACCGCCAAAAGCTTCAGTCAACGACAGCATTGAGTTTCTGAAATAATCGTTAAAAATACGATCTTGACCAATAGTGAGCGCGTAAGCTAAGAAATTTGTATCGTTTTGTTTTATCAATTGTGTGAAGCTTGGCGCGCGATGGCTGCGCATGTCTCAGCTTGGCTCACGGTAAAGGTGTTAACTTTAGAGCGCGTTTTTTTTGCCAAACAATTGATTGAAGGCGTTAAGCAGCATAACTAATATGTAACGATAAAAATAATGTCACTAGAGATATTGAAGGGGGCAAAAGTGCATTAATGGCGTGCGAAATAAGAGAATAATAAACGAATCCCAGTCGAGATATTAATAGCAGCTGCGTCTACGTCAGGCCTGGGCAGCAAAACTTTTGCACTTTGTTATGGAGTTCTGCCTGCGCTGCCCATCACAAGTCTACGTTGATATTGTAGTCAACGCTAGCGCCAGCAGCGTCAGCTACCGTTCTCTTTATTGCGCGCGTTGCCATCGTAATACGCGTCGATGCGCGCGCTTAAAACAACGACACTCTTTAATACAAACTAAAATAGCACTTGTGTACAAAAGCACAATATAATCGCTTATATGCACAGCATAGATTTATTCTACGCTCGTAGCACACGCATACAACTGCACTGGGCGCCTAGTGCGTCTGTGAATGTGTGTGTGTATGCGCGCGCTAGCCCACCCAGTCTACCAATAATCGAACGGGCAGCAATACCATAAGCGTTTCATTAAAAGTGCGCACACATACACAGGCTTATTGGCGCGCGCCAAACTTGCAAACTTGCCTACATACATACTATGAACATATTAGCGCGCGCGCGCGCTCAGTTTTAACGGGTGATTTTTTTGAGGTTAGGATTTTCATGCATTAGTA
>NW_016167898.1:0-20401 GCF_001687245.7 Rhagoletis zephyria | reverse complement strand
TTAGGTTAGGTTAGGTTATGGTGGCAGACCCGCGAAGGGCACTCACTTAGGCATTTAATTTTCCATTGTGATACCACATTTCACAAATTCATTTGAACGGTAACTGTATTAAAATTACGAGAAGCGCTTGGTGTTCACAACAAAGTTCCACAGACAGCTGATGTCCACTCCGGAGAGCTCCTCGGGAGTGTTGATGAAATGCGCACCTCGCCTTCCAGACGGCAGTAGTTATCCGTGATCGTGATTCGCACCACATGGGTTCCAATAGGACAATATCCGGTCAGTACACCTGTAAGAATGAAGAGCCGGCGCTGCCAGATGCTGTAGATCCCTTGATCGCCCGTGGTTTACAACCGGCCAGAAGAACCTTGTAACTTTGCAAGTCGGGGTTTTTTCGCAGCGCTCGCTGAGCCGACTGTAAGCCCATCCTCTCGCAGACAGCAGGTTGCCAACGGAACTCCTATGCCCTCCCTGTCCGCGAGGTTATGACCTAGCCAGTTCATCAGCCCTGCAATTTCCAGTAATATCACTGTACCCCGGGACCCAAATCAGCTTTCCCCGGCCAGTTTTGAACACACCATTAGCGATCCCAGCGCCCTGATTTCCACCTGGCTATCAGTGTATATATTTACCCTTCTTGACGACAATACATTGATGCATACCCAATCGTCTGCCGCTTTCTTAGCAGCCCCTTCGACCTCAAAAACGCTGCAGATATCTGGCAATCTGAACATAAGATCTACTGAGAGTTCCTGAGTTGCTTCAACTCTCCCTTCCAGCTTCGCTCCGTCTGTGAAGATGTTTATTGGATCCGTTTCTGGATAGCCTCGGATAACTCCGGTTCTTTTCTTCTGGCAGGAAGTCGAAGCTTTCGAGAATTGTCAAGTGCCCGCCGCTACTTTACCGGTAATGTCGGCAGGTGCCGCATTGAGCATAGCATTTAGCGCTAGAGTAGGAGTGGGCCGGAGTGCCCCGCTGATTTCAATGAGGGCCGCCCAATTATGGAATTAAATAAGCTTAAATTTTTAATAATCATTGTTTTATTTTTTTATAAAATTATTTAAAAAAATCTTCAAACGCTTTAAGCTTGATGAAGAAACTTAAATATTTTATTGACCTTTAAAAAAATTTAAATTTATAAACATCTGGCAACCTTACTTTTCAAAATTTCTCACCACAAACCTACAGAGATAATCAAGTAGACTGCAAAAACCAATTAAACACACCAATTGACCTGTTCGTGCGTGATGTGGTTATGAAAACGTAAAATAACTAATATTTGTAAATAGCAGACAGGACTATCGGTATCGGAAAAAAAATGTGGAACACCCTAATGGACATCTGTTAGTTTTTTTATTTACATAAGAACATGTGCACCTATAATGTTCTACATCAAAGCGCCTATCATGTTCTACATCAAAAGCAGTGTAAGGCCCCTAGGCGCGTTGCTACCCCTAAATAAACTTCTTTAACTAAACTGCATTTTGGTGAATAAAAGAGTTTATGGACATGTGAATCCTTACAGGCCATATTTTTAATCAGTTTATCATATTAATTAATAAATAAAACTGATTATAGATATACCAAACAGTTAATTAATTATTACAAATTAAAAACTTTTTTTACGACTTTCCTGACTATTATAGACTTACTTTAATTTGTAAATGTATTTTAATTAAAAATAATACTAATAAGGAAAATTTTTGATTTTTTGATTATTCGATTAAAAATCTCATTTAATCGTCCGCCCAAATTCCATGAAAATTTCCAAAAGAAAAAACTTTTGTACACAATTTTACAAATGCATAAGCTATTTACATAAATACATAAATACGCAAGCACAATCAAACTTTAAAATTAACACCTCATCACAGTTTAACAGTCAACACCAGTTTCATGCCAGAAAATAATTTTTTTTTTTTACAACTTCGGCAACCATTTTAATTGGACACAGCTGAATACAAATTTTCTGGTTAACTACGAAAACTTTTTCACTCACATTTGTCGCAAATTTTTGGTTATATTTTAATGTATGAAAACTATGCTAAATCCTGTTTTGTCGAAATTGCTATAACCCAGTGGGAATTAGGAGCACGTAATAATACCTTATTAGCAACTTACTCTTCACCTGGCAGTCATTACCATTTCCCTGCCGAACGTCCCTTACTTTTACAAAGGCATGGCCGCCTTATGTAAGTAGGAATTTAGAATGTACATTTGGTATCAGACATACTTCTGAGCCGCTTTACAAAGTAAGTTACGTGTAATGCAGAGAAGTCGCTCGGAGTAGTTCGGCGCTTGGAGATAACTTCGGCTGCACGTTACTTTGCAACTGACAACGTAATGTGTCGTTGGAGGTGTTCATTTTGTGCTTTACTAGTAGATGATATTAGCCATGATGACAATTTTGGTACTAAAAACTGAAAGAAAACATGGCTTACCTCGTAAGGTGCTTACCTATTTTCCCAGTGGGAATTCATATACACAAATACATACTTTTTTTAATATGGGTGTGTGTGTATGTAATGAGTATTTTCAATGAAATAGCAAAAAAATTAAAGTTTTTAAATGTCAAAAAACCATCAACACAGCAACAGACAAAACGACAGCAAAACATGAACTTTAGAACTCACATGGCGCGCTGCGACCACAAATGTCAGCAACAGCAATTGCATTGGTAATATGTACATATGTATGTAGTAAGTGCACTGTTGTCGGATAGGTCCCTGACGCGAAAACTAGCAAATATCAGTTGTCAGTCAATGTATCAGTATCTACCACTGGGCATAAATACTTGTCAGCCACTTCATGAGCAACACAGCAGCTGATTTAGTAGTTCAGCTTTTACATACATTACCAGTAAATAAAATAGTCTGCTATTATAGGCACAACAGTCAGCGGCCTAGTCAGCTTAGAAACCAGATTTTACCTGTTAATCTACTAGAATGTCTGAACTGACCAGCTTCCGCTTTCACTGCAGGGGTTCGACGACATGCAAATAAGAATAGACTCTTTTATATGTGTGAACAAAAAGTAAATAAATGAAAAGATAGGCTAGGCAAGGTCATGCGGCATTTACTATATAAGGCCCATGATTCAATAATACAAGGTTAGATAATTACTGACAGCCGCGGTTTGACACTCCCCTACAACAGGTTGCATTTACGAAGGACAGATAAAGGGGAAGAATGCAATCCCTTGCTGCGAAAATGGTAGTAGAAAAGTACGCAAAGTAGGCAATTAGTAGTGAAAGTCCTTTTGTAAATTCTAATGTATTTGCAGGTAATCTGGCATTTTAAACGAAATATTGCGCTATTTTTCGTAAATAACAGTGGTTGAAAGAACCTTATTTTTCATTGTGAATGCCCCTTTAGGTGACGCCGGGCAGATCCAACAGTTCCACCTCCGCTAAATTGCCTAGACTCTTGAAGAAGCGTGAACCCAAGTGCTTTAGGAGCTTCGTCTGTAGACCTGGACTGTGACACAGAAAGCGGTCAATTCACTCTTCCTCGCCCGCATCATGGCAGCCTCTGCAGAGAATACTTGTAGCACAGTGTCCTGTGATGACGCCGGAAAGGATTCTTACTGAAGATCTTGCGATATCACAGTCTTCCCGTTTTTTCCACAAGTCATTCGTCGCGGCCACGGTGTATTCATACATTTTCCTAAGGTAATCACTAAACGGTGGTAGCGCTTCCTCTATTAACATATCTGAGCCGGACTCACTATCTTAAAACCTATTGCCTTCAGTGCTGCCTGACTGTCGACAGAAATAGTGGCTTGGTACTCAGGAACTCTACTATTAAGTAAAATACTACCCACCCTCTCTATAGTTTAGCTGAAAAGACATTAGTAGTAGTAGGAAAAAGTGGGGGGTAGTCCTTGTAAGCAATACCTACTGTGTACTTCAAGATATCGTCTAGTGCACTCTCCATTAGTTCACTTATCGTTAACAGGAATTTACCAGTGATGAGTATCACTAAATCATCGGCGAAGGCGACAACCATTATTCTCCTAGTATTAAAAATTTCGCTCACCACCAGGAGCCAGTGCCAGGAGGGGATTGCACGCTCCCTTGGTGCGTGCCCCTTTTTGGTTTTCCTTCTCACATATCCTGTGCCTATGGTCGCGTTGATTATTCTGCTCCTGAGCATGGAGTTAATCCATGCCACCATAGGACACTGAATGCCGTGCTCAGACAGTGTCTTAATATGCAGATCGATTAGTCTCTCCAGTGTTTTTAATATGAACGATGAATGACTTATCGGTGTAAAGTATTTTTGCTGGGATTGATTATCTTCCCTGCTTTCCAAATGTGGCACCACACTCTCAAATGAGGATTTTGGCGTAGCGGGCAACACCGCGTCCGGTCCCGCAGCTTTCAACAGATCGAAAGATTTGATGTCCCAAGCTATTTTCTCCTTTTTCACCTTTTCTATAGGAACACGAAGCCAATTTGTCACTTGATTACTGGCAATTTGATTCGTGCTGCCTGAGAAGCGGGTATCTATTAAACATTCGAGGGTTTTCTGGCTAGAGATCGTCCAAGAGCCATCTGGCACAGAGGTAAAAAGTGTTGCAAAAGTCGATAGTGAAGAGTGTAGTATATGAATTTAGAGAAAAAAATTTAAATATAGTACACTAGGGCGGTCCTTCAATGTAGGAAGCATCAAATTTAACCATCTCCAATCGGGACCAAAATGTGTATGTAATATCTGTGACCGTGGTATTGCCGATTCGGCGGTGAGACTGAAAACAAAAACTTTTTAATTTGATTTTTAGAGACCACCCTACGCAAACGCCGAAATAAATTTAATTTTTTTTTACGCAGTATAGCAAAAAACTTCATTTCTCTAATTTATTTATATACAACATTCCACTCAGTTGTTTGCCTATGGCTGCACTGTGTGGGCACAAGTTCGTGGGTGTAATTGTGGAATTTAATATTTATGCACTTCCGGTTGCAACACAAAACTTTTCGCTTCCGCTTACGAGTTCATGTCGCGCCGTCGGAGTATTTTTGACAGCCCCCCTCCAGGCATCCTTCTCGAGCTGCCGGGCTTAACGCTGGCATTAATTTTTCTTCTTCCTGTCTCACTTTCCCCAGAGTTTCTGCGCTAAACATCTCTAAAGACCGCCAGCGCAAGCGTTCACCACTGTTGAATTTGTCAGCAGTCGAGCGCGCCACTTGTCATGGTTACGTAGAATGTATGTGTATGTCTGTACATTTCACTACCATCTGTCTGCCCCACCGACGACGCTTACTTTTCAAGTTACACATTTTTCTGCTCTGCTTTTCTTTGCTTCGCTTAAGAGCCTTATTCTACACCGCGTACTTTTCCTTTTTTCCTTACATGAATTTCTCGTGAATTTTGCATTTCCTTTTGTAGTTTTGGTGTGTCGTTGCACAAATTTCTTATACATACATACATAGTCCTTTATTTGCGTCTCGCTTTGCTTATTTGTTGTCAGGCTTATTTCATAATTGCTGTTGGTTACTGTTAGAAATGAATTTATTACTGCACTGCGCCGCAACACTGCATTATTATTTACTTGTAGAATTCTATATTTGGACAAGTTTGTTTGCCGTTTGGTTGTGTTTGTGCCCAACAAACAAATGAGAAAAACAAAAACTTTATTTGGCCCAACTTGCCACCGCCGACACAACCGTCAAGCAATAACAGCAACCCGCACTAAATATTTACCGGCAATACTATTTTGTGGAATTCATAGGAAACGAAAAGGCACTGCATGCATATTGTATCTACCAGTCTAGTTCTGTTGCCTTGCGCGCGCTTCTCCAGCAAAAACGTTCCATTCGTTTTGCTTTTTTGCATCTGCGAGGTGTTTTGCGTTTTGGGAGCCGCAAACTAGCAACGCAAATGACAGCACAAAGTTTAAATTAATATCATTTTTATTTATTTATGTGTAGATCTTCTTTATGTAATTCCTTCCGGTACAACTTCGTTGAAGCTGCTCTTTCCATGCAAAGTATTGCTTTCTTGGAATAAATGCGCGTGCGAATTTGAGTTTGGCATAACTATTTATTTCAAAACTTTGAATATTAAATATTTGTGTCGAATTCGTGTTTCTTTATTTCAAATTTCAAAATGTAGGTGAGAGTATTGCTATAATTGCATGCTTTAAAAATGCTGAGGTAGTTCAGGACCAAAAACCAATGACTTAAACAGTTTCAATATTTTAGTATCTATACTAAAACAAATTTAAGTACTGGTAAAAGAGAAACTAATAAAAGGTGATTTCGTAAAAAAGATTATATGGTTTTGGTAGGAACCAATTTAATACATATGGTTCACCTTAATTCATAAAGGCTTTAACCAACAAATTTTTTCATTTTTTCAGGAGAAGGAAGAAACATTATAAAAGGAGTATCAAATACTGGTGGGACTTTTTAAGCAGAGGCATGTAACTCCGTTATTTTTGGTAATAAAACCTTTATTGAAGGTACATTTTAATATATCCTACGAAAATCTGTGAAAAATTTAGCTTTTCAAAAAGTGTGGTTAGGGCCTTTGTGAATTAAGGTAACGATATATAAACATCCACTTTCATCTCATACATAAAAATCTCTTGTCACGGTGTTGCGGTCGAACTCCTCCGAAACAGCTTGACCGGTTTGTATGAAATTTTTTTGTGTATATTTGGTAGGTATGAAAATAGGTTTTAAGTTAGATTTTCACACATCTACGTGAAGGGGGCACCCAGGGGCGCACCCAGGAATATATACTTCTAAATATATAGATATTATCAGAAAATACTGCTGCAGCTAATACGCTTTTTAAAACACATTTATGCAAGTTTTATGTATATTCGGTATGTAATAAAAAAAAAAAATTGAGTTTCATAAATTGCATTTTATTTACATAAAATTAACAAAGAACTCAAATATTTTTAACCGACTCCAAAAAAGGAGAGGTTATCAATTCTTCGGAGTATTTTTTTTTCTTTAATGTATGCCACCGCATAACCTTGGACCGCGTGAACCGATTTCAATAATTTTTTTTTTTTATCGGAAAGAAGGTACATTAAGGGGTTAGATACGATCATTGGATCATGAAAAAATTAACGGTACTCCTAAATTTGTATATGAGAATTGAAGTCAGTTGTGTTTTTTGCTTAAAAATTACTTATTTAATAAAAAGTTCTATAAACACCAGATGCGCTCAACTTTCAAAAGTAATAAAAAATGTTACAAAAAAAATTGTAATTAAACTTTTAAGAGCTCTCAAGAAATATGAAAAATTCATACAAAATGACGCACAAGAAATGGAAAAAAAATTTTCTTCTATCAAATTTTCTGAAATCAGTTTGCAGCTCTTAAGAAAAATGCTCGTATATTTATTTCTTCAAGAAAATTTGTTTTTTCAAGCAACATAAATAATAAAAAATGATTCTTGTGATTTTTCTTGAGAACTGGATTCTAAGCACCCCTTGTGTGCGATAATGGTGGCAGCTCCCATAAAAACCTGATTTTTTATACCGTACAGTACTGGATCTTGATATGGAGGTATATGAGATTAATCCCATATCTTTAGAGAAAATTAGGGTTATTTGAAATGGGGGCGCGGCACCTTTCAAACGTACTGAAACTATTACGTACCTTCGTAATCTTACCAAGGTGGGTGTGACAATCCTCACTTGATATATGAAGGAACACCCACCGAAGCTAAAATGCCATAAAAGTAAAAGTAAAAGTAAAGTGTACTTCCTGAGGAGGCCAACTGTGATGTTGTAGACTGATGGAGGAATCCTAAGAGCAAATATTATATGATACATAATTCATTTTATACTTGTGGTTGTGGTTGTGGCAGAAAGTTGGAAACTAGGTGCCTTGTCGAAGTAGTTTTGGCGTATGTTAAGCACGCTGACTTCGGACCATGGATTCCAAAGCCAAATATACATGTCAGCAAGTTAATGCTTTTGGTGAGACCAGAAGGCAATCCTGTATCCTGAGCTTCTAAAAAGTGGTCGAACGATGTACCAAGCACTTTACAGACAACAAGTGGTGCGATTAAAGCGAGTGAGTCATTGATTTTCCACATGCCGTACAAATAGTAAAAACTTATCTCCATGATACCGGATGGGATGTCCTAACCATCAAACTACTATTTTTGCCGTTCTTTTCAGAACACCATTACGAAAGTACGCTTCACTTCAGTAGAAGGTATCAAAAATTGGCTTCATAATTTCTTGGTTTCCAAAAGCGAGCGGGTTTTCAAGGCATAAATATACTCTGAGGTTTGCCATTGCCTGCCGAGATGCGCCCACTGTCAAAAAAAAAACCTTTTATAATTTAAATTATGCTGGGATCAGGTAACTTATCCTTGTAGCATTTTTAGCCACTCAGCCTCAGTGGCCGCCGAAGACTACTACTTTCACAAAAATATATTTTTTCAACTTTGCACAATAAAGTTTCAAAATCGATCAAATAAATTTCAAATTTGATCTGACATGATATTGTGATGAAAGGATGCTCACCATCTGACGGACAATTGATCGATGATGCAGATCGACGGATGAAGATTAGTATTTGTTTTTTTTTTTGCACACATACAATAATTAATTTTCGCTCCATCAAAGTTTTAAGTTCTTCGCATATGGTCGCGTCTCATAATTCAGTGCTGCATGCTGTGTTCCAGCCAAAAATTAGAAATTGTTATTACACGATGAGCCAAAAATTTCTTCGGAACCTCGGCAAGCCAAACCACGATCCGCTAGACATTTGATGGTACTGGAAACTCTGTTTAACATCTAGCAGCGGTAATTGAACAATTGCTTGGTCTATTAAAACACTATAGATGAGCAGCTTTATGTAAAACTTTTCATATCGTTTTTTACAACGCCAAAAACATTAAGGAATGTGAGCATGGTGTCTGGCAAAAACCGTTCCCGTTTGATGACAAAATCTTTTTCGACATTAAGAACATTCAAACAACTAATTTTCTCGTGATCGTCATGTAGGTCGCGGCCCCGTCGCCATATGCTGTAATGCGGCCCTGGTGGCTAGGGTACTTATATTCGCGGTGTACATCACTGGTCCATGCATACTTGTGTATATGATAAGTATATCAAGATCAATACAGTACTGGCTTGCTTTTTTTGGTGAAAAAATATATATTTTAAAAACTATCATGCTTCTAATTATTCACTACTCAGTACTAGAAACTTATGTTTAACCAGATTTTCTCAAGTAATTCATGCAATAAATACTTTGAAATTGCCGGAAATTAGAGTTTAAATATGCAATTAAGACGAAGCAGTTAAGCAAAGCGCAGCTTATGTCAATTAAAAAAAAAAAAAACTTAAATTCAAATGCCACTTTGATCGCTCAGCAGAAATTCTTGTATGGCATAACAAAAATCGTTAGCGGAAGCCACTGACTGAAATATTTTAGCGCAAAAAGGCAGCAGACTGATTAAATATTACTCATACGCAGTGGAGCCTAAATTTATCCATATACGATGGTGTGTATGTAAAAGCATGCGGAATTTTATGCAAGAATTCATTCAAACAATTGGCGCTGACTTTCCTAGGCATCCTTTGGGTATGCAAAAGGCATTATTATTAGGAGGAGCCGGTGTGTGTCTGTTCGTAGAACGAGGATGCCTTGCATGCATACATGTAAGTACGAGCACATGCATACATACCTATAACACAACATTTCTACGGTAAACTGAACTACAGGCAGAAGAACCAATGGAAACTTTTCTCCCAAAAACAAAAGCATTGCTGGGTGCTTGTACTTTAACGTACACATGCATATGTAAATATATGAAAAATTGAGTGTGTCTGTTTGAGGAATGCCACTAAAATATTATACATGCAATTATGTTAGCTGCTTGGAAGGAAAGGCCACATCGTGCTACATACATACATATATTGCTTTTTGTGTGCCTTTTTTACATCGTTATGTTTGGTGGTAGTAAAGGTTTATTGACGGCAAAGATTAAGAAATTACCAGAAGCGAATTCCACTTAACGAAAAGAGCCATACATACATATACTTGTCCATACATCTCAATGTCCTGGAATTTCTTTCATAATTAAACATTTGCTGGGTACCGCGTAGCATTCTGGGTTTTTCAAGATAAGAGGCGCGGGTAAGCTCATCATATTGATACGACTCTGGGGCAAAACCGACTGACTTTATAAATGTGAAAATTTGTGAGTGAGTGAGTATGTAAGTATGTTTGTTGCCCGTTCGCGCTAAAACGGCTGGACGTATTTTAATAAAATTTGTCACACGGTTAGGTTATAACTTGGATTAATATATAGAGTATATTTTGAAGAGCGTTGCCACTTTCTTAAAAATTTAAGATCAATTTGTTTCTAAGATAAATGAAATATTACAACAATGTGGGTTCTAAATGAAATGCCGAAAATATTCTTTAAAGGAGTTTCAGTCTCTTAAAAAGGCTAAAATCTGTTAAATTAAGTCAAATATTTTGAAACACTTCCAAAAATTTATTTTTTTTAAATATTTAAATAATTTTTTTAAATAAATAAATAAAATAAATTTTTTTTAAATAAATTTTTAGAAACAATACCGTTTATGTTAGTGGTGGAGTTGAACTTTCAGTCAAAATAAACATCCAAGCCTTTAAATTCACTAATTGGTTTTAGCGAGATATCTGAGAAACTATAGAAACAATAGTAAAGTTAAGTAGCTATTTTACATTAGAAATTATTTTTCCTAAAACGGTAAAATAAGTGATTTCTTTGATGTAAAATCAATAAACAACTCCTCCATAAATTTACCTTTTCACTAAATGGTATTCAAGATCAACTCTATTTTCTGGTTTCCTTTTTATAATTTTTTAATTTTTTTTTCTTCCACGTATTTTTCCTACTGAAAGTATTCCTGCAATTATACACTACTCACACTCTAACGCTTGCTCAAATACCTGTGTCGTTATTTAGAATGCATGACATGTGTGGATTACTCCAACGCTCTTCTTTTTTTTTAACGACTAGAAAGCAGCAGACTGTAAAATATTAAGCGGTCGGGCACACCACATTCTACTATACATATATGTAGAACTGAAATCTCTGTTTTTAATAGCAGATTTCCTCTTAGTATATGCTATGTATGTATGCNATGTAGAACTGAAATCTCTGTTTTTAATAGCAGATTTCCTCTTAGTATATACTATGTATGTATGTATATGTGTATGTGCTTGCTCTAAAGAAACAGGAAATACTGAAACGGCGAAAAAGATGTTGTGGTCACGACAGTTTGAAGAGTCTGTTCAATATAACAACGACTCATTAAAGTTTTAATGTTGAATTTGTATAAAAAAAAAATTATATTTTTGGTTGTTGTTGTTGTTGTAGCGGCACCACTAAGTCCCGCTTTTTTCGGGTCTACGTTCAATCATATTCGTCAAGCTCAACTAACGGGAGGCTCAGGAAACGAGCTGTTTCAATGGGTTCGGACCAGAGAGAGAGGGGTGTTAGCTGAGTCGGATTGAGCTGGCATGTAAAGAGGTGGTTGGTGTCGTGGGGGGATTCTCCACATGCCGGGCACTCATTGGGTATATTGGGGTCGAGTCTGGACAGGTAGCTGTTGAGGCGGCTACAGTATCCAGACCGTAATTGGTCATGTGACTAGAAGGTTAAAAATAGATTTTTTTTATAATGTTTAAAAGTTTTAAATACGCTTTGTTAATTAAAAAAAATATTTTTACATGTTTATAGATTAACCGATTTCGTAGATGTGGCATCAAAATAATATGTCTCAACAAAAAGCTTATATTACTAATTTCCTTGTTGCGTCAAGGAATCCCTTTCCATAGTCGCAAGAACCAAAAACCACATATTAATTTTTGTTTAATTTCAAGTTCTTTTTATTTAGGTAAAAAAAAAAATACAAAACCTTCAAAATTTTGCTTCTGCTGGTCATTTTGAAGGTCTAACTGAAAGAAAAGTGAGTACCTTGACCTCAAAATCGAGCCTCGAAAGTAAAGCTTTTGAATTTTTTTCTGTTTGCGACCCAAAAAAAGCCTGCACTGAACTTTAAGAAAACAAATTAAAATGCGTTTTTTTTTGTTTTTTTCGCACATGAAAATTGATTGCGTGATGCTTGAACAGCAAAAATATGAACAATAGGGTGGTCCTTTTATCAGATTTCGATGCTACTATAGTCGAAGATATCACATATCACAGGGGTCATGGTTCTGTTTACGCCATGGCCTTTGACCACTTTACGACACCCCTTAACCGACTCCAATCGGGACCAAAATTTATATGTGATATCATTTGATTTTTGAAGGACCACCTTATTGTAAATACATATTTTTTATGAACGCATTTAAAAATAGTGATTTTTTATATAAGTATTTTATCCCACCACAATTACATTTTTTTCAAAGCATAAGGGTGGGTACTGTCAATTTTGTTAGCGTATGTGGTTTAATGATGTATATTTGGTAAGTGCGTATATTGTACATGGCATATGCTGCTAAAGCAAATTATTTAAAAATTTTATGCTGTGCTGGAAGCCGCAACAGCAACACACCCAACGAGCAAAAGCGTGTATGTAAAATTCAAAACCAAAATTCTACTATACAACTAATATTTTTGTTAAACGGCCGTGTTTTAAATGTTAAATGCGCAAAGTAAACAGGAACACAAATTTCGGTGCCCATCGGTGTCAATAAGCGCATGTGCCACATGCCACCGCCAACTAGTTAGTATACAAACAGTGCGCGTATGTGTTATGTATGTATGTATGTATATGAATTATGCGGACTAGGGATACTTTTCACGTTTTCACTGCACTACTTGGTTTGCACTGGAAATTTCGACGCCAATGCCACACAAAATAAATCCAGCGATTTTTGTATTTAACAAAAGACTTAACATTGTGGCTAAAAATCACAGAATATTTATGCAGTGTTATAGCAAATTTCATTGAGCAACAACAATTTTAATAAATGAACGCAAAAAACAAACCCTGTCATGTAGCAGAGTATCGGCGTGATTGTTGAGACTTAACGCAGGTGACAGAGCTGTTTATCATAGCAGTGCAGGGATTTTGTTTTTTTTTTTTTTTTTTTTTTACATGTACTCGTACATCTGTTTTTGTGACCTGTAAATATATGGCAAATAAGTTCAACCATTCAACGCTGATAAAAACAAGTATGGCAACAAATATTATAAAGAGTGATTTTAAGCTTCTGAAGTTTGATGAAAAAGTTGTGAGCGTATGCAATGAATATAATAAAGAATTCATAAAAAAGTGACGTATAAAATACTTATGTATTGATTTTAAATATATGTTTTTATATTTTGATATTTGTATATTTCGTGTTTTCACCTTAATCCGGTGTACACACTTAAATGTACAATATGTTTGTAGATGTGTGTGTCAATAGCACGGCACGTATACGTACGGTGACCATCCGTACATTATTTGAAAGGACAGTCCTTTTTCGCAAGTTGCTCTCCTTTGACTTTATTTATTTTTCCAGAAATCTATTTTGTCCTTTATTTCAAAACTTGTGATTTTTATTTGATACGATATCATACATAATTACATTTCATCTACATATAAATGTATTACAGCCTGGTAAAGACAAACTTTGAAGAAAAAGCACAGAATATGAAACAGTTAGAAAGCTCATATTTGCCATATACCTTGGCGATG
The DNA here is from genome assembly GCF_001687245.7 of Rhagoletis zephyria. Classification (NCBI taxonomy): domain Eukaryota; kingdom Metazoa; phylum Arthropoda; class Insecta; order Diptera; family Tephritidae; genus Rhagoletis; species Rhagoletis zephyria. The sequence goes on along the minus strand of NW_016167898.1, from coordinate 6,733 downwards.
CGAGTGCACTCAGCATTCTCTTTGAATGAAGAAAATAAAAAAGAAATAAATATTAAGCGAGGATTTTGCAAAGCTTCTTTCGTTTTACAGCTAATACTTCGTCGGTTAGGTTAAGACCCGTTGGCTACCAATCTCCATAGGAAATGTAACGAGCCCTGCTTTGCCAAAAGGCCCACTGTGACTTGACTAGGGTGACTTAAAGGGTAATTCTTGTAATTGGCTTTCGAAAGACAATCTCTCTCAGACAGAGACAATTGTCAATTCTGGCAGCTAAGATGTTTACATATTTCGTAGTAGAGCTATGTATGTATGTATACCCCTAATTATTTTTGTTTTTTATAAAATTTGAACCAAATTGTTTTTCTCGCCTGATACTGATAATATCATATTATGACATATGCTGAAGCTTTCAGCCTTTCATCTCATTCAAATGATTGCACTCCACCGTTGGCCATTCGTGATCATTTCGAATCCAATTCAACAGTTTTGGAAGGCCAAATATCGAATATGTTACTCATACGCTGCGTTGTACAGTTGTACTTTGGTTTTAGAGAAAAATAAATTGGCTTACTCTTTTTTGGATAAATGTCTAAATATTTTATTAGTCTTCGTTGTTATCTTTAGTTACTTTTTATCACTTTATTTTTAATTTTCACCAACGATAGAAGTTATTATTGCCAATTGTATGAATAACACAGGTTTACAAAAAAAAGCTTATGCATATCAAACTAAACCTATATATCCCTATGTTATTCGACACGCTGAATGCGAATCCGAAGTCCGTTAGTTGAAGGTCAGGTAGGGAAAAACTCATTGAATAAACCTGAAAATTCATATAAATAAGGTTTTACATTCGCTGAACCCGAATCCGAGGTCCGTTAACCTCCATAATGTCAGCTTCGAGGTCTTTTGAAGGTCAAACAGGACATCAAATTTATTCAATAAACATTTAAACCAAAAAATTGTTTTTGTTGTCACTGAAACCGAGTATGGAGGTCCCTTGATTCCTTAAGGTCATCTGGAGGTCATGCCAAGGTCATCCCAAGGTCAAATTCCGATGAATTTTATTGAATTTTCAGGTTTATTCAATGAATTTTTCCCTACTTGACCTTCAAATGAAAACGAACCTGACGTGATGTAGGCTAACGGACCTCTAATTCGCATTCAGCATGTCGAATAACATAGAGATATATAGGTTTGGTTTAATATGCATACACTTTTTTTTTGTAAACCTGTGCAAACGGAAACTTTGGATTTGCATTGAATGAAAAATGAATTTTAATTTTTAGTAAAGCAAATTGACTCGGTTTTTCCAAACCGGTTTCCACCGTTTTTATTTGGAAATCTATAGGCAGTTTTTTTAAATCTTGTTTTCTCGATTATCGATTAAACCGGATTTTTTGACCGAACAAACCGGTTTTTTCATTTCATCCAAGTCTTGATCACCAGATAAAACAATTAGGTTTTTCGAAGCTTCGCAGTTGAAGGGAAGCCCCTAAATAGTTTTAAAATTATATCCTAGGTTATTTGGGGATAAACAGATATACATTTGATTCCAATAAACGAATGTTTGGCGCTTAAACGCTTTCTACGTGTTTGGCCGAGCTTATCTGCGCATTCGTGTTCTGCTTTTTTTATGGCAGAAGTACACTCGGAGGGTTGCCATTGTCTGCCGAGCGGTAACAGCTGCTTGAAAAAACTTCTGTTGATGTTGCTGGATCCATAAATTGAACTCCCGAGTGGCAGTAGGTATCTCTAAGCACTCGTCTAAGGTGGCAAGAGCGCTACTCAAAACCGAGAAAAGTCAGAAAAAATGCAATCAAGTATTAAAAACAGGACGAAAATTTTTCACGGAATAACCGAATACCCAATTTTTGGGTATTTGAAAAAAAGGTATGCACTGCAACCTAGTGGGTCTAATGTACCCTCCACTTATCATAACACATGTTTCGTTTCATTCCTGTAGACTCCCGAAATTCCGGGAGAGCTTTTTGGGGTAAGCAGTGTGCCTATGCTGTTCATTCGTCGTCTCGATACGGCATGACATTCAAGGAGCAGGTGCAAATGTGTCTCTTTAGTTGAGTCACAGAAATTACCAGAGGTTATTCGACCAGATTCCCAACTTATCCAGGCGTTCTCTTAGCCCGTAGAAACCCTGATGACTTCAGCTTTCTTTTTGGTTTGCTCAATGATAAGTTTGTACCTTTTTAGATACAGTAAGACTTAGCTTGGCGAAGTCCTATTGTGCTGTGCCAGTGTTATTTTCTCCTTCTTCTTTTATCCTTCCTAACCCCGTTCCTAATTCTGTTTGGTCCACTATTCTAGCTAGGCCATCTTCTACCTAATTTCCTTGTATTTCCTTTGGTATGGCACCCTATTAGCAGGATGTTATTGTATTCAGCGGGTGCATCCAATTTCTCAATGCACCTTAGTACGAGGGATAATAGTGCCTTAATTTGACCTCATCTTGCGGACATAAATACTTGCTTTCTGGTGTTTTGGAGTCGTCAATGGATCGCCGCGTTTTGCTGGCCAGTACATACCTCTCCATAATAGATTTGCTCCAGATTGCCTTGCTGTAGAACTCTATCTGGGATTCTAGCTTCTCCACATTCTTAGACGATAGGACTTTACTTCTGCCACGCTTAGAAAACGTATCTAAGACGGTTCTCGAAGTCCAAGACTCTGCTCCAGTGGGCACTACTTGTCTTACTACCATGTGCATGTATCTTGCTTTTGATTTGGTTACATCAACGTAAGATCTCCACAGAAACTTAGAGTCCACGATTACACCCAGATTGGCAGAAACCTTAACACCGACCTCAGTAAGGATTATATTTCTCATCATATCTGGGAGGTTCCTTTTCCTAGTGAAAGCTACAATACCGTGTTGGAAGAATTTGTATCGAGTCCCACATTGACGCACCAACGCTTCTTTAAGATTAAACCTTTAAACAAACAAAAAATATAATAATAATAGATTGGCGCTTACACACATGTTAGTATTTGGCCGAGCTTCTCCTCCGATTTGTGGCGTGCGCTTTGATGTTGTCACACAAAGGGAAGGGACCTACACTTTTACGCCTACTCCGAACGGCGATTGTATTTTTATGAGCAGCGGTTTTTCACTGGCAGAAACACACTCGGAAGGTTGCCATTGCCTGCCAAGGGGCGACTGCTGTTAATAAAAAAACCTTTTTTCAATATTTTTTTGCGATGTTACTTTGACCTGGGCTTGCACCCTGGCCCTGTGGAGTGGAATCGCGCTTTGCTTACCACTATACCAAAAAATTTACTGAATGCAACCTTTTTCTCGTTTGGCTTTGGATACAAAATATCTTTTACCAAGTCTTTCCACTTACCATAGCGTAGAACACGTTAAAGGTTCTTCAGTCTGCAACTTGTGAGTTTTCGCAGCAGGCTGCAAAAAAAGAATATTGAAAGGTACATGAATTGGACGAATTTCCGTTTTTTTATGAAAAAATTCAAACACAAGCAACCTTCTTACGTCCGGCATGTCCAATATAAACTACAACAAGCGAAATCGCTTCACAACACGGACAACAAATAGATATTGCGGCCGATATGTTAAATTGCTTCATTTACCATGGTGCCATATTTCAGCAGCACTCCTGGATTACCATAACCACAACGGCAAACATATATTTATACACATACATGCATATGCATACATTTATGTACATATGTATATATTAAAGTAAGTGCAATGTACATACATGTACATATGTATAGGCAGCGTAAAAGTTGTGGACACCGCCAAACAAATCCATAGTTGGCCAAATAACGAAGCACAGGGTGAACGATGTAGCAGAAGCACAACGCCATGGGACTTGGCTGGGATATCCAAAATGCGAGTAAGCAACAGGACGACAATTTTAAACATAGCTGTGCATATACATATACTTATAAGCAGGGCCGTAGCCAGGATTTTTTTTCGGGCGGTTCTGACAAAATATTTTTTTATTTTCCCTTTTATTTCAACATAGATTGATTGAAAAATACTTATAAAAATAAAATATTTCACACAAACAGGGCTGAAATTTTTTAAATTCCTGCCCGAATTTTGTTTGTAAGTCAAATATTAGTGGCATTGTGCTACTATAATAGCACGTCCGAGTAATCATAGTCAACTTATGTATGTACAGTAGCCGCAAAAAATTATAGCCGCACCAAATTTTAACAAGTTTCAAAATATTATTTTTGTTGTTATTTAATTTTGGTTAGTTTTTTATGGTTCATTTTTTAACAACATCCGTATAAATACAAGTTTAAGGGCAGTTTCACACGATAGGGTATTTGCCGAAATTTAGTTCAAATCGTATCCCAATTGTGTGAATACCTAAATGGTTTTCTTTATCCCAATCACGAAAAATAATTTGTTGAAATTTTTCAATAAAATATTGCTGTATTGTTCCAAACTTTTGACTACAAAAAAAAATTTCCCAATTTTTTTATTTTGTACCAGCAGCCCAATATAAAAATGCACAAATCTGTACAAATGTACTAATAGAGAGACACTGCTTTAAAAATGTATGCAATAAAAAAAATTAACAAATTTCCGTAAAAATTTCGAGTTTTTAATTAGACTCTGAGTCTAATACTTACAACCCCTCCTAAATTTGGCCTTGCTTATAAGTATACATATGTATTTATATGAACATACACTGTTGTATAAATACCACATGCGNAAAAAATTATAGCCGCACCAAATTTTAACAAGTTTCAAAATATTATTTTTGTTGTTATTTAATTTTGGTTAGTTTTTTATGGTTCATTTTTTAACAACATCCGTATAAATACAAGTTTAAGGGCAGTTTCACACGATAGGGTATTTGCCGAAATTTGGTTCAAATCGTATCCCAATTGTGTGAATACCTAAATAGTTTTCTTTATCCAAATCACGAAAAATAATTTGTTGACATTTTTCAATAAAAGATTGCTGTATTGTTCCAAACTTTTGACTACAAAAAAAAATTTACCAATTTTTTTATTTTGTACCAACAGCCCAATATAAAAATGCACAAATCTGTACAAATGTACTAATAGAGAGACACTGTGTTTAAAAATTTTTGCAATAAAAAAAATTAACAAATTTCCGTAAAAATTTCGAGTTTTTAATTAGACTCTGAGTGTGCAGTTAGAATACTTACAACCCCTCCCATCTAAATTTGGCCTTGCTTATAAGTACATATACATATTTATATGAACATACACTGTTGTATAATATACCACATGCGCATTCAGTGGCTGTGGTTGTGGCTGCGGCTATGGCGACTATGTAAAGCGCATCAGCGTTCAGCTACACAGCCAACTAGCCAACCAACCAAAGAACCAAACAGGCAGCCAGCCAGCCAGCCATACGAACGACCAGGCAGCCAGCAAAGCCTCTAAAATCAGGGTAGGAAGCACCCCATCGCTTGCTGGATCGCATCGGAGGCTTGTATGCTCGAGTGCTTACACTGCGGTATGCCATTACATGAAATGCCTGCTCGTAAAATTTAAAATTTTAACAACAACATCACATGACGCTGCTGAGCTGGTGTTGCCGGCGGCCGCGTGAAAGCGTTCTTGCATAGCGCGCTGCGGTAAGCTGATTTCAAAATGTAGATACACTACAAACATATTAAGGTAATGCGTATGCACTTAATTTTTTTATTTAGCGAAATTCTACCACGCATGTATGTATACTTGAACATGTAAGGCTGTAAGCACATACATACATAATATTGCTTTTAATTTTTGNGTGTTGCCGGCGGCCGCGTGAAAGCGTTCTTGCATAGCGCGCTGCGGTAAGCTGATTTCAAAATGTAGATACACTACAAACATATTAAGGTAATGCGTATGCACTTAATTTTTTTATTTAGCGAAATTCTACCACGCATGTATGTATACTTGAACATGTAAGGCTGTAAGCACATACATACATAATATTGCTTTTAATTTTTGTTACCAAATTTTATATTAAATCTGCAGGACCAATATAAAGCAATTTTTGCGCCAAATATGTATTTTGGCGCATTGCAATAAATTGGAATGTTGGTTTTTAATGCCACGTGTTTTCATTTTGGCATAGAATATTGATAAATACATACATGCATAGGTATATGTAAACGAATTGTATACAATTGAATGCCATCCATACGAAAAATCCTTAATAATGGCTTGGAATTAAGCAGTTACTCTATTTTGTATAGCATACTTTCCTCTAGGAAAGTTAGTAATGCCAGGTTTACCGATATTTANGTTACCAAATTTTATATTAAATCTGCAGGACCAATATAAAGCAATTTTTGGGCCAAATATGTATTTTGGCGCATTGCAATAAATTGGAATGTTGGTTTTTAATGCCACGTGTTTTCATTTTAGCATAGCATATTGATAAATACATACATACATCATATACCTATGTATGTATGTATGTATGTAAACGCATTTGTATATAATTGAATGCCATCCATATGAAAAATCCTTAATAATGGCTTGGAATTAAGCAGTTACTCAATTTTGTATAGCATACTTTCCTTTAGGAAAGTTAGTAATGCCAGGTTTACCGATATTTGAATGGAGTTTATATATTTACCTTCCAAAGTTTACAAGGTTTGAGTATCAAATAATGGTAATTTGGATAACTTCGCCCAGCGGTTGAAATTAAACTACTAAAAGTAAGGGGAGTTGAGTTGAGTTGAGTTGAGTTGAGTTGAGTTGAGTTGAG
>NW_016167897.1:0-20406 GCF_001687245.7 Rhagoletis zephyria | reverse complement strand
GGCAAATCTCATTGCATTAATGCTTTTGTAATTAGAAAGTCGTTTTACAACACGAAAGTGGCAATGTTGCAAATTGTTAAAAGTAAGAGCTTAAAGGAACGGATGTAAAAATTTCAAATAATACCTTTATGTTTTGTAAGATCTTTTGCTACATAGTTTAAGACTCGCAGGGTATAAGCTCTTTATTACGATTTTAAAATATATTTTTAATAATTTTCTTCGTTCGAAGCAGAGATGGGAAAAAGACATGATTTTCTACGTGACACGTCGTATCACATTTTTTCACTCGTGAGCGTGAGCGGTTTTGAGAAAAAAATCACGCAACTTCTGTGATCGTGCAAAGCGACTTTTTCCATTTCAAAGCCTATCCATAAAAAAGCGTGCGTGAGCGTGTATGAGTGAAAGTTAGGCATCGTGAGCGTGATTAATAAAAATATAACAGAATTATTATTAAATTCATGGGCCATAAAACCGCATACTCAGAAGTATTTACAAATTCATATAAAAAATTTTGAAAATTTTAAGATTTTTCTTAATTTTTTCCTTGGTTTAAAACTTTTATCAAAGCTGTTTAGCTATATTATGGACGATATTTTAATAAAACGTCAACGAAAAAGTTTTAATATGCATACAGTGAAACCCGCTTAAGTAACCCACATTTTTGGGCACCGTGAATATTTTGATCTAATCTGAAGAAAATCCCTCTCTTAAGTACCTCCCCGCTTATTTGCCCAACCCGCCTAAGTACCTAAATTTTTCGTACCCCATTTACCATTTTACTAATAATTTTCCCCTTTTAAGTGCTCCCGCAACACGTTCGGCAAAAAAAAAATCCAAAAAATCAACGGTAAGTTTTAGCCACTAGAAACTTGCAAATTATTACGTTAAAATTGAGAAGGCTATAAACACTTCCGAGAAAAAAGTGATATATTTTGAAGAAAATGTGATGAATTTTTTTTTTCAGTTTTCTAAAAAAAATTTTAAGCTTAGATTTGTATGGTAGATATTTGTTAGGGAATGGAGTGTGTTTTAATTTAAAAATCTTAAAAATTAATAAATAAGCATAAGTGGCAAACAACATCTATTTTGAATTTGATCCGAACTGATAGGTATGTCCAATGACTTTTGAAGAATTGAATTCTTGTAAAAATTACATAACATTGCTTTATCGACTTTTTTTAAGTTTCTGTTTATATGTTTAAATAATGCTACGGTCTTGGTTTTTAACTACGTACACTTCATTAAATGTTAATGTTTAAGTTCCTCAAAAAGCTGACATTTTTCGAGAGGTACTTAAGCGGGTTTTACTGCATATAAGAAATTAACAATTTTGACATTTTTCTCCTCACTGTATATGGGGTGTTCAATACCAAAACGAACGGTGTTCACACTTCATATGTTTGAATTGTTTCAAATTTTTAGGGTTGGGGCATAAACATAAATAATAAATACTTAAAAATTTTACAGCACAAAAACAAAAACAAATCGATTTAATAGTTTTCCAAATATCTCGAGAACGGGGCGAGGAAAAAATAGAAAAAAACACACATACACACATCAAAAATCTCTATGAAAAGAGATATTAAAAAAAAATTTTTTCTTGAAAAATTTTTCACAAACAAATTTTTTGATTAAAAAAAATAGTTTCTGAAAATATGCCGTCTCAAAAAAAAAATAGAAAAAAAAATCACAACAGTAGCTCTGAGTATTGCGCAATATTTAATTCAATAAAAAAAAGTGCAAAAAGCTGTCAACATAAAAAATATTAAAAATCAACGCAACTTTGGAATGTAGCAATCATATTCAGTATGGATTAAACATTCCTGAAAAAGCGAAGAGTTATGGGCCAGTATTTAGACAAGCCGTATCATCTGCAAAGGGCTTTACGTATTATACATGTCATAAAAACTAAATGTATGCAGGAAACCGCAGCAAATGGAGAAATCTTTAACATCCCATTTTTTTGAAGATATGAAAGGATAACCTAAATAATAGCCTCTTTTTTGACTTCGGAGCAACCATGGTGTAAACTAGTTCACTGAAATAAATATTTTCCTAAACCAATTAAAATTTATTTAAAATGAACTCACATATTTTGCTAAACACGCTTAATCAATTTAAATATATATAAAGCTCAACGGTTTTCTTCTCCGCGACTGGTATTTACTTTTAATTTAATGAGTAATCATTAAGAGCCGCATTGGAAAATTGAAGACCTCACCGAGTTGTTGGCGTGAAATATAGGAAAGAAACTACAAATTAGCAGATAAAAAAAACCACACACAAATATAACCGAGCCAATATGTCAAAAAACTCCAAAGCAACAGAAGCAATTATTTTAGCAGAAAAAACGCCTGCAACTGAGGCAAAAGCATAATCCCTGAATTGTGTGCAACAAAGTGTCGTTAATTAAATCTCTGCTGGCTGAGTCTTGTCGCAGGCCGCACAGTTGGCTTATACAGTGTTTACATGAGGCGATGCTACAGGCAACTTTTATTTTAAAGCAATAATCGCCTGGTACGAAGGGCCTTTCTACTAATCGCTTCCGATGAAGTTGGGTGGCCTGTTAATTGTCTGTAAAATCGCATCATGTGAACACCACTTTACTTTACCTCTAACCTCACATACAAACATGACTTCAAAGACGCCCTAAAAATGCCATAAATACCACAATTTCAAGCAAGGTTTTTTTGTTTTAGTCGAAAATATCCGCAATTTTTTTCTGGAAGCTAAAGAAAAGAGATCGATTTTACAAGATTTAGATCTTAAGGTACTAATTTTATATTTTATATCAATAAATGAAATGAAAACAAATTTGTCTATACCTAAAAGACCGAGGAAGAGAGAGGGAACAAAGTGTTTACTAATCAAATGTGTAAAGTCGGCACTTATAAAGTGAGCTCGAAATGTCAGAAAAAAAAAAATTAAAAATCAACGTGAATTCTTAGCCAACTGAAACTAAAATTTAATTAAAAATTAAACGTGCTAGAAAACTGCTTATAAATTTTTTTTTATAAAAATTAAAACACCATTTTTATTTATGGTGAAAAATTTTTGTGACATTTTCAATTTTTTTTGTGCAGTTTTTTGATTGTGGGGGTACCCCATAATTGTTTTCAACCAAATTTTATTATATAGCTCTCACGAGCAGAATCGATTTTCTTCAAAACTTCTACTTTCTCTGAACTTTGTCCTAAAAAAATTTATATAAACAAATAAAAATTTCAAAGACCTGTCTGAATCTTATCAGGATGAAAATACGCAAAGATTTTTTTTTATCAAAAATGAGCAGGGAATAATGCTAATCATACGTGGAATGGGCCATAAACGAAAAAAATAAAAAATTGGATTAAAAAAATTGCTTCTAAATCTCATCAGCTTTCAAAAAAAAAATGTATGAAGTCGGTTCAAAAATTAAGGCTCCCTACTACTTTGAACAGTAAAATCCAATTTGGCATCACTGTGCGCCTGCGAATGCTTACCCCTATACTCTATTTTGGTATGCCATAACTATACACTTCAACAATGGTTGCTATTGTTTTTGACCAGTGTTTTTGGCAATTTTTATTATTATTTTCCCCATTTTTTCATGTTACAGCATTTTCGGTTGCCAGCAGTTACTGCTACTTGCAGCTTCCTTGCATTGCGTGATAACCAAAAATTATTCGTACACTTTGTTGCTTCATAAAAACGATGAAGTAATGGCCAACCACTCGAGAAAAAATTATGAAAATCCTCTTGCGAATTTTCATATAATTCAATCTGCTGCTATTTCTCCGGATTCCCTCGTTATAAACATCCCACATATGTACATACATACAAATTTCTTATTTCTTTTTACTATATTTATGTCTTACTTTTTACTTTTTTCTACTTCCCATTGCATTGCAGGTCCTCATTACAACAAACGCAACAGAATACCAGTAAAAGTAGTTGAGAGGGGAAAAAAACTCCAGAAGGCAAGTGGGCATAAGAGAAGGGCGCTGCTGGCGAAACTTGCACTGGCAGTCCCTCAGTGGTTGTAATCAGTGTCAGCTTATTTGCTGCCTACGTACGAATATACTTACATATGTACTTGGACAGGCCTAGTTACAAAATTCCATCGTTGTTTATAACTCGCATACATACTTACATACATAGTACATATAAATACACACTGTAGAGCAGCACGTGCCGGCGCGCCATTCCGTGCTCAACACTCCGTGAAATGTGCAATTCTTGGCTCCTCATAATTGCGATTACACTGGAATGCTTATGGAATTCGCAGCTGTCCGAAACATCGAAATCATGTCCAGCCGAGTGCATCTGCTTATCACAGACACAAGTAAGTGGAAATGAAGAATGGTACAGAAATAAGATAAAAATATAAAAAATTTGCACAGTGATTTTGATTCGATTCGTTGTATTTATTTTATTTATTTATTTCACTTAATTTTTGTGCTATTTTTTCAGTTAAACCTTCCGGCTGTCGTGGCCGGTAGACTAAAGTTGCGTACTAGTTACTATTCGGTATGTCCTAGGTTGATAGCCTTCGGCAGGCTATGGCCAATCCACGAGCGTACCACTGCCATGAAAAACTTCTCAAAAGAAACGATTTAATGCTCGGAGACGGTGTAAAATTGTAGGACCCTCCGCTTGTGTTATAACATCAAGACGCACTGCATAAATCGCAGTAGAAGCTCGATCAAATTATTGACAAATATTTGGGCTTTCATTTATACCATCTGCCCCATGAAACCTCTTTCCCGCTGAGCTTCAATCAGTGTATGGCTATTTGGGTCCCTATTTTGACAAAAATCTATTAGGATTGCCGAAATCTGTCCTCCATCCCCAAAATGTGGACAAATGCAAAAGTGGATTTCAAATCCAATCTTGCTAAGACGCTAATCGTTCTCTTCTCTTACAAAAGCAAAATTCCTCGATTTCAGCTTCTTTCATTAAATGGGATCAGACTGCCACTGGCGGACGCAATTTGATACCTGAACATCATTTTGAAAAGGAGACTCACTGGGAAACGCAATTCTGCAGAAAATTCAGGTAGGCCATCACTGCTTCATCGAATAGGGTGGCATATATGCTCCTACATTCCCACCAAGGCTCTTGAGTTTGTGCTTAATCTCTTCCCCATGAATCTTTACGGTAAACTAGAGGCAAGTCGTCATGCAGTCATACAGATCTCTATGGTAAAAGATTTGGTCAGTCGAAAATTCTAGGCATCTGTCCTGTTAAATCGAAGTCCCCAAACAAGACGACCTCTAGTTTTGGAAATGGCTTTATCACACAGATTTCTGTAAGGAATCAATGGGAAGAAGATACGGTATGGAAAGATTGCTCTATTTGTCATATATTTCGACGGGTATAGTGGTATATACTTCGAGGAACTTTCCACCACAAGTACCTCCCATGAAGCAGTTGCATAAGACACAGACACTTTTCCAATTGACGCACAGAAGATGCATAAGAGAACCAACTTATTGGGAAGTACGACAAATCTCGTCCAGACTCGACAATTAATATATGCTATAAGCGCCTCCTGTAAGGTCTTAAACTCAGGATGGATTTTGCAATTTCCTAATAGCAATACATGAAGGAAAAATGAGTTTTCGAATGACCGACTTCTTCTGTAACTGTCCAGATGAAGAGGTAAGCAATAGTGTCGAGAACAGTCTCTGGCTACAGCTCCCTCAGATATGTTTGTTTTCTCCCAGTGACCGCATCGAGTTCTAAAATGATGTGCAATGAAGTTTCTGCCACATATCACCGTAATGAGAGGAGTCATTGGATCCAGCTCCTTTTAAAGGTCTCTGCAGATTAACGTCTGTACAAACACTGAAGGCAGAAACCTTCAGATATGCTAAGGTGGTTTCTCAGGAGAATAGAGACTATGGTCGTTAGGACCTATTTGCCTGCCCTTCCTGCTTTTTGTTAACAACTATAGGAATATTCTAAAATTGTCTCATTATACCTCGCTATATATGTATGTAGATGGTCGAACATAATAAGCTACATATTTCTGTTTCTTAGAAGTACATATTTATTTATATTTCTATTAGATTTTTTTATGATAAAGAATTCAAAGGAAAAGTGCTTAAGATTGATTAAAAATGACTACAGAAACCCAGCGACTCAGAGGGATATTCCTCTTAAATCAACGAAATTTTTTGGCAAACCTATGCTTTCCACAAATAAATAAATTTTAAAACTAAGAAAGAGTCGCTCTTAAATCTATATACCATCCTTCTATGTCGACACTTCCTTATAAATCATTATGCGGGACTCTTCTAATGGCCAGTTCAAACTCCCTTTGAAAAGCAGTTTGTTCGGTTTAGTAAGCCTCAGCGAGCTGTTCATTAATCAAGCCAAGTTGCTTCACCCGCTGTTGGTGTCAACTCTGATCTACTTCAATAGGGTACTATAATATTCTTGTACCCAGGTTAACCGGGTTTTTTCTCAAAATATTTTTCCCGTGTACTCGCTACACCTGAAACTGAGAATAGAATAACGATCGCACTTTGATTAGGGCGATAATCTAAACAGCGTGATCTACAATTTTAACCGACTTTGCGACTATGTGAATGGCATGGATCTCAGCCGTAAAACGCCCCGTAGAGTAATCCCAAAGAGATTTTTACTTTACTGATGATTGGTATATCATCATCGTCTACAAAGACGTCAGAGCTTCAGTAACTTGTTTGGTGGAAGTGAACTTTAAGAACGGGAGTAAGCTCCACTCCATGATCTGATAGTCAGATTCTATGCACCATACAAACTCTATCTAAGGTGAAAGCATGGCCTTTGTCCATCCTTTATTTTACGGGAATCTAAGGTATAAAGAATCTCAAGTTTATAAATGGAGTATCCAGGCGTTTGTTCAACCTCGAATAAGTGTTCGAATGAACTAGTTAGTGCAATTTTTTGTAGATATGCCAGTTGTTATATCCGCTGTGATCTCATCAGGCGGCATTTGGTATTAACTTCCTTCCACCTGCCTGTATGCATTCAATGTACATATAATCAGTGATAGCTGCTCAAAGTTTTCATACGGTCTGAATTTTAGTGATACGAAGCTCTCCACCAAGAAAATGAAATTGAAAATTAATATGGTGTGCAATTGGGCATTTACTCTCCCTTTTCTTCGCAAGATATCCAGTTCGGTTATCAGATCTTTGCCAGTACTAATTTCCAGAGTTCTACAAACAGCTGTAATGCCTGTTCCCGAACGAAAGAAAAGTATGCGCAAAGATCTCAAGGCTAACCAAATTTCCATGTAGGGAATCTAGTTATAGCTTGATAGAGCTTAAGTTTGCTGTATTTGCTAGTTTGCTGAATAACATTAAAGAAGCTATCAATATCACCATAATGGGTTCCTCTACCACAGAAAATAATAGCGGATTTTCTACTCCCGTGAGATTGTTACAAACAAAATCTTCTTTTACATATTCCATATCTGTACTGAAACATGTTTATTTACAATGTTCCCGAAAGCAAACCACAGTGCGGTCAAAAGGTTGTATTAAAACTGAGTAAAACCAGCGAAGGCATTAACATCAACTCCAAGTGGAATTGTTTAGGTGGACAAAGCAGTCAAGACGAAATACAACAACTAGAAGTGTAACCAGCGGCACACAAAATAAAATGAACTAACAGAAAAAACAAGAGCAACAACAATGATACTATTGTACATAAGACTAATAATAGCAAGAACAGAGAATTAAAGAGTAGAGGAAATTTGTGTAAAGAAAAAACTAGCGGCAGTGCAATGATAGCGGTTCGAGTGGTGTCAAAAGCAGGCAGAAACATGCCACAACAGTAAATTCATTATTTCAGACATGCAAAACTGAAGCGCTGAGTAAAAAAAAAAAGAAAATTGTAAACCCGTAATTAACACAGAAAGCAATGGCGGTAAAAAATATTATAATAAAAACATCTGTAAAACAACAAAAGTTAATACATAAGTTTCGTAGACATTATTAAGTACAACAAAATACCAGTGATAATCGGTTAGCAATCAGAAAACGAACGAATGACGAACATAGCGAGCTTTTACCCTATCTGCGCGCATATAAAATTTACAGAAAGCTTTGAAAAACTTGGCCCGGGGACTGAATTTTCACGGTCAGAGTCTTAAGTCAATATCTTATAAATTAAATAGCAGGTTCCCCGCGAACTCAAGGCCATGAAAATTTACTAAGGAGAGCTTCCGGCACAGCTATAGAAGGCATATACATAGTTCATTTGCGATAATAGCCCCTTACTGCAACGCTGATATCTCCCCCAATCGGATTTTGACTTAATACAGATTCTTGATTCACATGTATCTGCGGTAGAGAGCAGCCCCAACTAGACACAGTAAGGGCTTTCCAGCGAGTCACCATTGCCGCTGTTGTTGAGACGAATCCCAGCTTAGAGTAGACTAAGGCAGCGCTGCGCCCAGCAATATTTTGTCCACTCTTTAGCAGACTTTAGGTCGAAAAAAAACTTTCTTTATAATCCACTTATAGCATTCCAAAATCCATATTTCCACTCCATTGTGGCACATGGTTTTCCATGTGCCAGTGCATATACTCCTGTCTTGTAACACAAATCGTCTAGTGAGCGATTTTAGGAGAAGTTGGAAATAGAGTTATCTCCTTATAGTTCGTACCTGAAACCAAAGCGCACTTTCTTGACTCGGCATATTCTTTTGTTATTATCATTCATGTTTTTTATTAGATTTTTATGATTTTTCGGCTTTAGCCATTGCAATGAGAAAATGCATATTTCCGCGGTTTAACTTACCCACTTCAAGTAGTTTGATGGTTTAATTTTTTTACTTTGCCCATTTTTCTGTCATTCCCACATTTTTTGCTTCATGACAATGCTGCTGCTGCCTTGGAGAGCGCACAACAATACCCACCATTGTGCGTCTCCAATGGCAACTTCTCCAGTCAACTTCTCTAGTCATTGTGTTGTCTGGTAAGTCGCTGACATTCATTTTCCCACAAATGCACACGCCACGTAGACAAACAAATATTTTGCAAAATATATCTATCGCTGCGTCGTCCGCGACTTCAGCGCGAACTCAATGCGTTCACTTACGAATTGCTGGTAAATTGAAGCAATTTCATTATTCCAGATTAGTGATTTGTGTATGCAATGAAATTCAGATCATCCCACTCGCTTAGTGCGACTGCTGCCATTGATTGTTCTGCTTGTACTCCACAAAAAAAAAATGAAACGCGCATTTCTCATTCCAAAACTATCGCACAATTTTCGCTCGCTTCCAGCCCTTTGCGACATTCTATTATATACATACATAATCAATTCCCCGCAGGGAAGCCAAAGTATGCTGCTGTGCTAAACTTCAATGCTGATTCCGATTAGGTTTGGGAACTGTGTAGTGCGCAGCTTTAGCTCACAGTCGGCTGCCTAATTTATATCTGTTTTTTTTTCTTTTGCATTTTCATTGTGGCAGCTACTTTATTTTCAACAATGAGGACGCGACATGAAATTTGCAATTATTGTTATCATAAAATTGTTAGAAAAATGGCACTGAAGTGTAAAATTTAAGATGCTGCAAAAAAATATAATGGACATACATAACTGGCTGTGTTAGTAGTAAATTTTAATTTTAGTTGACTGGACACTTATGTGCTTTAACAAAGTAAAATCAAAGGGCACCGAAAATATGGGTAGTTCTGTTTTATAACAAAATCACTATAATTTTCTTTGCATTTGAGCTCACCTCTGCTTAAATTAAGGAATTTTATTGATCAGATGCCTATTAAATATTTTGTGTACGAAGTTGTTCATGATTTCCGTTGTTTCTGCTTTGCTTTGGACTCCATGATCTCCTAAATTTTTTAAATGAGTCTATGAATGGCAGACTCAATGCACTGTGGATGACTTCTCTGAAGTGTGCCTCCAAGATTTTCTGCATGCCATTTAGGATAAAGGATATTATTCTAATCGGTGGCTGAATCAAGGTTCAAGTTTCCGCCATTCACCAATAGTCCTTGCCCTATTGAATAGTTATCTAATCTCGCATATTTTTTAGCCAAACTTCCTGTCCCATCAAGAAACCATCCCACCCGGAAAGTACGCATAGACACGTAATGGCTCTTCCACACCTCTTAAAGTAGAAGTGTCGGCTTATACTGCAATCAGATTGCTATCTTGAACTGTAAAAAGGGAATAAATGTCGGCCTATTGCTTAATAATGACGGCGGTATTCAGTTCAGGGTTCCTAGATGAGTGGTGGCCTAAGCTCTTTTAATGAACCTTCTGCACAGTACACCGGACGCTGTTTTGGCGTGGTGAAGATGCAGCGGAAGATATTTCAGATGCCTCGTGCTGTGTTGGAACTTAGGAAGTGATTTTATTACGTGCAATTTTATAGGACACGAGTAGTTAGTTTCTACCCTCCATTGCTATCCAGCAAGGCCACTTCTTCGGCTATCGTACCATTTCCGTTGCCTTTGCGTATAGAAGTAGTGATGGTGAATTGCTTTGGGCAGCTTAACTGGCTGTTTGAGGTTTTTTGCTGTCGTAGTTGGTAGCATCCATGCCTTACTTCTTTCGTCAAACATCTTATCGTTCAAGTAGCTGCCTAGCTCAAAAAAAAAACCGTTAAAAAGTCGACAAAGATAGTGCATTTGGGTATCTTCATATGCCCCGCCATCCCCATCTGGAATGGGGATTCCAGGTGGCAAAATGTTTAACTATAGCTATTCAAAGAAAGACTTTACAATGCCATTCGGATTCTTACTGAGCGCTGTATGGATGGAGTTTTGAACGTCTCATCCGTCGGCCAAAAAGTAGCTGGTTAACTTTGGGTAGCTATAGCCAGCTGAACCTTGTACAGTTCACTCTTGAAGGATAATGGCTACACGATCTAACCTAAGCCGAAGGCACAGTTTCAGTTTCAACTGGAGGTTTCCTGCTTAACCGTTGCTTGGTATGAGAAATTTCATCGGGACTCCGCCCTGTTTCTCCCTCTAAGACGGTTTAGTCGATCCTCACGCTTGTTGCATGGCACTTTTTCATGTAGGGTTTGAGGCGTTTTCGTCTACCTCCACTCAGCCGATCGCAGCTTTTGCTCACATTCCGTGAAATACTAAAATTAGTTTTCTTTAGAGCTGTGCAGCTGGCTTTTTATTCGAAATGTTACTCTCTTTCGTTGGTTTGGAGTATGGCGGAAAGTATTGTAGCGGGGATATAGGCATCAGTTTTCTGCGCAGGACTTATTACAGTCAGCTGACTCCGCTAAAATCCCCATATTCAGTATAAGCAAGGTCAACTCCCTTTGGGTGTGACTCTTATAAGGTTAATAGAAATGACTCGAAGAATGTGTGGTCGAAGCAAAGAACTTTAACTCCCAAAGTCTATATGGTTTTTAAGTCATTGCGTTAGCATAAAAAGGATATAAAGCTTCTCAGAGTAACTAGCCTTCATTTGAGCGAAATAACTGGCATTATACCGGTAAGGAAATAAACTACTAGCGAATTTAGTTCTCTACTCGTATATCGACCAATAACTTACAAGCAAATATTAGCAGAATTATTCATAACGGAACTTAAAATTCATCTTCCAGTAGCTCCAACGACCACCACCACTACAAAGAAAAACTTTTGTCAACCTGCTTTTTTTCACTTTTGTACTAATTTAAACATAAGTTCATCAAAATTAACAATAAAAGCAAATGTAAATCAGCAATAAAAGTTCGCTTAATATTCATTCGAAACCCGCAATGCGATAAGTCAAGTACTGCTAACATCACTCGCCTCCATCTCCCCGCCCAGTCGCTGGCATGCGTGTCTAATTTAATTCAATTTCATTTGAATAAGTTGAAAAGGAAATCAGTCAAAAATCACGCGTATTTAATGGCGCTCATGATTTGGCACTTCCACGAGCAGTTAGTTGGCTGACTGCTGCTCCAAGCCACATAGCTCGACTCGCCGCCGTTTGAGGCCGGCACAGACGCACTTCAACAGAGGTACAAACAGACATTTGTGCATATGTGTGTACTTGCGAGCTACGAACTAGCAACTGGGTGCAGGCAGGGAGGTGCGTCAAGTAAAAATTATTTTCCGCCTAAAGCTGACGTAAGGCAGCGGAGCGAGCGATGCGGGTCGATTTAATTTAATTTGCAGCAATAATGGTGCATATTCAATTTACCCACGAACACATTTGGCGCCATAAAGTGCCACTAAAGCGTGTAATGCAAAACGAAGCAAGAAGCGAAATAAAAACAAAGCAGCGAGAAGAGAAATAGGAATTGTGTAAACAAAAAATATAAACATGAATAGAAGCATTAAGATGAGAATAGCCTGATAGGCAGAGGCACAGACGTACCGACAAGTAGACAAACAGACAATTAAGCGCCGGGAGGTATATCGAAGTACAAACCGCGTTTGTGGCTGGGAGTGATGCTACGCACGAAAAAACCATAATCGCGTTGGCTCGATTGCCGCGGCAGTTCACACCTTAGCTTGCCGAAAGCAATGAATGCGCTACTCCCCAGGGCGCAGTCAGAGGTTTTTTCCCCTGTTTTTCTTTTCTATTTGTTTTAGTATTCTTTATATTTTTTTTATGTTGCTGTTCGTATTTGTGCTCGCCACTCTAATGCCACATCTCGCTTTCTCTCTCTCTCTCTCTGTACTCCCGCAGGTGCTGTGTAACACTGGCGGCCTGGAGCAGATTCCATTGCGGCAATTACCCTCGACCGTCGAGAATCTCGCATTAACGAAAAACAATTTCCCAGTCATAAAACCGGATTCGTTTGCCGGCTTGCGTGCGCTCAAGAAGCTTTCGCTGGACGGCAATAATATCACACGCGTCAAACAGTTTGCCTTCCGCGGACTGCCGCGTCTCAAGGAGCTTTCCATCCAGTATACGCCATTGCAGACGGTTGCCCAATTCGCCTTCGCCGGTCTGCAGAATCTCTCCACCATCTTGCTGAGTCACAATCAAATTGCAACCATCGAGGCCAACGCCTTCGCGGGCACTTCGAATGTCAAGCTAATTTTACTCACGAACAATCCACTCATACGCATCGACAGCTCGGCCTTCTCAAGCCTAACCAATGTCGGTCACCTGATATTGCCATCGGGCATACGTACCATTGAGCCGGATGCCTTCTTGGGCATGGACACAGTGGGGCTACTAAAGCTTGCCTATATGGATTTGAAGGAGCTAGCGCCGTACACCTTCCGCGGTCTGACGAATGTGCTGTTGCTTACGCTGCAGGAGTCCGATTTGGGCATTATATGCGCGGATGCTTTCACAGGACTGGCGCAAGTCGACAAATTGCAAATACTCAACAACAAAATCGATCAGATTGAGGAGTTGAACTTCACCTACACAGCGGATATTAAGCTGCTCAAATTCCTTGGCAATCATGTGCTGGAAACACCCGATCCCAATTCGATTTTCATCGATGGCGTTGCACAACTAGAGTTGGTGAATAATCACTTTCCCTGCGGCTGCCATATACACACGCTGCTCGATGGTCCACTGGTCGAGGGTGCGCATAATCTTAGCGAATTTCTGCAGAAGAACTATTGCATTTCGCCATTGGATGTGAATGGTCGCGCTATGGCCGAACTTGACATTGACTCGATCGGCCGCTGTCATGATCAGCTGACGAAGGGCAATCTCGGCTCGTCAGCCTCGTCGATGGCGCTAAGCGTCAATGTAACATTGCTCATCGCTGCGACTACAATTGAACTGAAAATCTTGCGCACCATTTCGGAGCAGTTACTCTTGCTGTGGCAGTATAGAACGCGTGGTACGCGTGGTCGGCGGCGTCGTTGGCATCCGGTCGGCAGATGAATCCACGTGCTGCTGTTGGCATCACGCTAAGGAGCTATTGTTTAAGTGATACTTATACCTACATACATACAAAGTTATTAATAAGTAAAGTAAAGTAATTATGGCAAAATTTTATTATGCGTCAACTTGCGGTAAATCGATGATAAATACTCGTAATCTAAGTATCGAAATTTATTGTTTAAGTAGCGGCGCACAAGTTGGCGTCTAGCATGAAATAATTAACTAATTGCTAAGCTTAAGGAAAACTGCATAGCTATCGTAATTAATATAGACAACTTTGAGCAAAAAAGGGTTCGTTTACTTTGCTCGTGAAAGGTCTGTAATATGTACATATACATATTTATGTGGTTAAATTTACAAAAACACGTAGGTTTGTTTCTCGATTTTTGAAAATTGTAACGCAGGAGGAACTATGAAAACTTCAAACTAAAATTTGCCAACCCGGATTGCAAAGCATATATTTTTTCAATCGTTTCAATTTTATTTATTGCATCTCACTTGGAGGAACTAAAAATTACTTATTAAATCTTACAAACAAATACTGATCTCCAGTCTCACCAATTAATTTTAAAACTTAAACAGCCAACTTCACGAAAGCAATTTAAGTGAAAAATTATCTTAATTTTTTGAATTTTATATAGAAACTGCAAGAAATGAAAATTATTTTTAAGTCCATTTCTGTCAGTTTATAATTCATTGTTGTAAGGAAATTTTTAATATAAATATTGTGCATTTCAGCACCTCAAAATGACCAAGCTTCGCCAATCTGATAACGTACCTTGTGCAAAATTTCATTAATCAATCTTCAATAGTTTTCGAATTACAGAATTAAAAGCAGCGAGATGAGTCAAATCTTACACCGTGGGGCGGGGAATATTTTCGTAGTCGAAAGCAAACAAATTTGAAAGTAACATATACTTAGCTAGACTCTCAGAGAATTATGTCAGCGGCTTACGCCATCGATTTAGCATTACAGGTATCGGGTCAATTTATTTCGGTCATAAGTCAAATTATGGATTTATCGAAACGTAGTAGATTCCTGTGCCATAAATTGTTCTCTTAGCGTAAACTCTGAAAAAACTGACCGTGTGATTTTTCCAAATAGAACAAAATTTCCTAAATTTATTAAAACAAGGTTCCGGGGAACGGAACTAGTGGCCAGCTCTTACTAACGATTACGTTGTTAAAAAACGAAGCGAAATTCAAAGGTCATCGCCTGATATCAAAGCGCTGCTCACCAGCTAAATCTAGCCGAAGACCTGGGTTCACCACAAACCCGTCACGAAATTCCCAAGCCGCAGTGACTGGACTCAAAGAAAGGTCCAGTTCTTGCGGGGCTTAACTGTATTTACGGATAGGTCAAAGATGGAATGCTAGTAGCTGTAGAAGAGAGCTGGCCTCGCTTTCTAATCAATACGAAATTACCGTAACAGAGGTGCCGGGACGTAGGGACATTTACGGAAACCATGAGCCGTAATTATTCAAAATTCAAGATTTGAATACAAAAATCAGTCCGATTAGAAGGATAAACAAACATATACATACATATGTGATTCTCCCTTTATCGATATCTTTACCGAAACTTATGTTCATATATTTATGAGGAAAAGTTCGACTTTAATAACTAAGTATTTTTTAAATTAGACAATTATTGTTATAACAAAAACTTACTAATTTCTTACACAAATTTCAAAAACGTATAAGAATAGAAATAAAAAATATTTTCCTTTAACTAAATTCGCTTGCTAAGATTGCTGCCACACTTGAATACGCAAAACATTCAATCTGAATTTTAAGCAATCGATTGAGATGAGGTCCACAAATACCCCAAATATGTATTTCTTCGAATGAATTTTCCTTTCTGCTGAACAAGTGCAATCAATAAAAGTTGTGTGCATCAGTACTAGGAATATACGTATATATGTGTGTACATATGTATGTATAAAACTCACATCATTTAGTCTGCAAACGAGCACAAAACTCAAAATCATTTAAAAAAAAAACTTTGGTTTCCTTCTGGTTTAAATTCTACACTACATGTTATACATACATATGTGTGTATATATGTTCATATGTATGTATGTACGCATAAGCACATCACTCATACGCCACGCTCGCTTTGGTTGAATGCCATACAATCAGTCAATCGAGCATATGTACATATCTTTTAGAATACCAAATATCTGGCAAATTCCTTCAGACAATCATATTCTGGTGAATTAGAGGAATCTGCATTTTTCTGGCCATTGTATCTATTGTTTTATGAGTAGATATAAAAGTTGTATTTAAGCTTATATGTACATATATGTGAGTACATATGTACTATATACGCATATCTTTATTTCCCCCTTTAAAAATGTTGGTTCAGTAGAACTTACTTTTTAAAACACGTTTTTACTTTATATGACTATCGCACTCTGGATATAGTCATCGGGGTATTTAACTTACAGATACATTGAAAGCTGATTTGCAAATGGTTTTTGTTTGTGACTTTCTCTTTACTTGTATTGTGGAAAAGCGGCTTAAGCCGAACTCTTCGTTCTCTTTGCATGCGTTGGGTTTTTTGCTGTATTTTAAGCTATAAATTTTAATAGCTTGATATGGGTCTAATCCTCATCATCAAATTGCTTTTTATTCAGTCCAAGTTATTGATAGTTATTTTTTAGAGCAAAACAACGCCAGAGTTGCTAGTTGAAGTCCCAGTGAATTCGTTGAAAAAATCTAGTGAGCAGATGAGGTGCTCATCGAAATAGCAACTATAACTTCTACCAGGTGTAAATTCTTGTTGTATTTCCACAACACTTTTCATTGGAAACACCCTCAAGCTAGAGGTGTCAAACTATCGATATACACACCATCGATAGTTTTGATAGTTTTCAGAAAAACTATCAATATTCACGATAGTCTCAAAAAAAAACTATCGATAGCACTATCGATAGCGCTAAATCAGTTAGGTTGCTTTGTTTTACAGGTCATAGTGAAATAAATATTATCTTATAAAAGTTATAATCATTCAAAATTAAGTAACTGCTAAGCCAAAATACTTCTTATTTTTAGAAATTCAAAAACAAACACAAGTTATACAAACAAAACAGGATTTACGATTAACATATGTATGTATTTTGGGCTAAATGCGTGCATATTTGAATATGACGTCGGCATCACACTAAAAAACAAAATTTTTAATTCAAATTAAAAAATTCAGGTATTACCAACAATAGTTCGATAGTCTTACTAAACTATCGATATTTTTGATAGTATAAGAAAAAACTATCAATGAGTAGTGCCATCGATAGTTTGACAACTCTACCTCAAGCTCAAAAAAATTGTTATGCCGAATTTCCAATAGACACTAAAATGACAAAAAATGTTTGCCATTTAAAAAATGCCATGTGGAATAAACCTAATGACTATTTTCTGAACGTAATAACACGATTATTTTTTAATGCCCAAGTTTGTCAGTAAAATTTTAGCAAAAAACAAAAAGCAAAACAAAATGTAGAAATTAATTTTTTCTGAAGTGTAACACTTAGCGGCATTTACCCTTTTTCATCGTCTAATTTTTTTTACAAAAATGTTTTTTGAACTTCGCCTACGGTCTGGAAATGATTCATAATGCTGTTGAGTGCAATGTCGTCTATACAAGACTTGATCTGTTAGCCGGTACTCAGAGAAAGAAATAATGCACGCTCTCCTCAGGTAGCCCTAGTTGCAAATTTCGATAAGAAAACGTGCGCCCCAGGCCCGCCGCAAACCCGCCCCCTCCCCCCCTATACGAGAAAATTATTTTTCTTTCTAGGGATAGTCTTATTAATTCCATAAGAGGAAATTCAAGATTAGAGCTAAGTCGATTAGCAACTTTTCTTGTCGGTGGATAGTCGAATGGCAATTATTCGGTTAACTGCTTGAATTCGCTCACTATCGAGTAGTCTAAAAATCGACTAACCGAAATTCATCGAATAGTGACAGTTTCCACCATAAAATTATTGTTATTAGCACGATTGGGTTTTGTCAATATTTAGGCGTAAGTATTCAAAAAATATAAAAAAACAAAGTTTACTGAAAGAAAACAACTAGTCTGAAAATCGAAAATGAACGGATAGTAGGATAGTTGTTTGTGAGCCTTTAGTTGAAAAAGGCGAGCGGAAATGCTTAATCGATCAAGTGAAGTCGATTATTTTTTGAAACAACATTTTCTAATCGATTAGTCGACTAGTCGAAAAGCACCATACGAAACTATTCAAGGAAATTTTTTTTTTTTTAATACGCTAAAAGGAAATAATTGCACGCAAGCCTAACTAATTGTCACTTAGTGAACTTAAGTGGAACACATTTTATATTTCTTACTTAGCATTCATTAAAGCCGATTATAACTATAAATTTACCCAAATATATCAGCATGTCAATAAAAACAGCAAGCCAAGAACATAGAACTTGTAAGTTCAAATGCATAGCAAAACACACGAACGCACTAACGCCGCTACAATAACAACAACAACAACGCATTAAAACAAATGTATGTAAGTACTACACAACAACGCCTGTTAGCCTGCCACAAATCTCGAAATTTTACAAATAAGTTAAGTGGCTACCCACTTTGGCCAGACGTTACTTCAGTGTGGTAGGCTTTAGCATCGAGAAAGCATAAAGCATTCTTAGTCGCTGCGCTTGTTAAAACGCCAAAAAGAGAGATATCAAATGGATGTTTAGTATATATCGACTAGAAGTGTGGCATGGTAAAGTACTATGGTGTAAAAATTAAGCCGCAATGGCAGGAAGTGTATATGCAAAAGAGTAAACAAGCAAGAATGAATGGGTAAACATTTGTCAGTTACACTTGTGCACGCGCTGGCGAGAATAAATTTGAGCACACACTTGCGCTACGGGAAACGGCAACATATATGTATGTGACGAAAAAAATCTAGCATTATGTCAGCAAATAGTAAAAGTCCTTAAGTCAGGAATAAAAAAGAGATTTTGATAATTTTTTATATACCTCATGATTTTGAATGAATGTTTTTAACTTTAAATTAATTAAATTATTTACATAATTAGAAAATAAATATTTTTAAGACAAGCTTTGGTAGTGATTAGTGAAAACAGAAAACTTTTATGGAGTTAAAGGGTGAACACACCAAAACTGCGACACTTTGGGAAGCTTATAACTTACCCAAAACGAATTCAATATTTTGAAATTCAAATACCATAAGCTGACCATGACCTTAGTTGGACGTAGAAGAAATTTCATTTGAATTTGATTCCTAGTTGAGTTAAAAATGACAACCGAGATAGAAACGAGACAAACCATTTTGCACGAGATTATAAATGATCCGGCCTTAAGTATACGTAAAATTGCTAAAAAATTAAAGATTGCACTATTCGACAGTTGCAGGGTTTTAATTGGTACAAATGAGGCCTGACAGTTACGAGAAAACCAGGGAGCGGGGGTTAGCATGGTCAAAGTGATAAAAACAGTGCTCGGAAGGTCCTCAGTGCGTTTTCGCGAGATCCGAAGATTTTGTCGCGTTATGTTGCAAAATCCGNTTACAGCGAAATGCCGCATTCGGAAGTTGTATGAATTCTAAATTAAAAAATACAACTGCATTGTTATGGACTACGAAACTTACTGCTATAAAAATTCAAAATATATTGCAGGTCAAGATTTTTATACTGGTGCAAGTCGTCAAGATGCCCCTGAAAGTTGTAAGCTGAAATGGAAGTCCAAATTTCCAAAAAAAACACATGGTTTGGCAAGCTATTTGTTCCTGTGGCCGTAAGAGCAGCCCTTTTTTCCCATCCGGGACAATGAATGATCAAGTNCATTCGGGACAATGAATGATCAAGTTTATCGGGATGAGTGCCTCAAAAGGCGTCTTCTGTCATTTACCAACAGATAAGGAGTGGGCGGACATGGCAACCTGCCACTATGCCAAGGACACATTGCCGTGGTATAATGCAAATAACATCAATTTTGTACCTCACGACTTCAATCCACCTAATAACCTAGAGCCACGTCCTATTATGGAATATTGGTCAATTATCAAAGGAATATTGAAGAAAACAGGTGAAACAGTGAAAAATATTGAAGAGTGCAAAACAAAGCAGTTGTGCGCATCGCATAAAGTCGATGATGCAGTCGTGCAGAACATGATGGCGCGTGTGCGATGAAAATACCGATCACTTGCATATGGAGCAAATAATAACTAATATTTTAACATTTTAATAACATCTAAACTTCCAAGTTGTATAATATAAAAAAAATAATTTCAAAGCCTTCTAGTTTGTTTCTGGTAGTAATTTCTAAGTGTCGCAGTTTTGGTGTGTTCACCCTTTATTTCTTTCCCTTTAGGTAACCAATTGGGCTACGCAATGTCGATCTTCGTAGCACTTTTTAATCAAAATAGAAGTGCCCCTTTTTTTAAGTCACACATCAGGTTTCTGAAAATATTTGACGGTAAACGAAAAACTCCTCCTATGGATTTAATCTGATTTCCTCTCGGATAATACAGGTCTGGATACCAAACTGAACTGCATATATACCTCATTTAAATAAATGTCATTTAAATGAATTTTCTGTGTCCTCGTTGCTAGCAT
>NW_016167896.1:0-20409 GCF_001687245.7 Rhagoletis zephyria | reverse complement strand
ACTACACACACAATTTTTTTAGGATATCTAATTAAAAGAGCTCGGCATTTTTACGAAAGTTTGTTGATTCGTTTTTAATATTTCACAAATTTTGAAACTTGTTACACGGTTTTTTTTAAAGAATGAACAATAATTTTATCAAAAACCAAATTTAAATAACAAAAAAAAATATTTTAAAACTTGTATAAATATGGTGCGGCCATAATTTGTTCGGCCACTGTATGTGTATCGCGGTAACCGATATCTACCAAACACGGTTGAGTTATTGCTCTTGGTACGAAAAAGCAATATGTTGAAAGGTTTTTTAGGTCTTAACAAAATTGCGACCACTTCCTATGTAACGGTAACTTTCAGAGATACCTACACTTTTACACCGTGCGACAAAAACCAAACCTTTGGTAAAATTTTTTTCTGATTTAAAAAAAATGTACATCGTTATAAACGCGAATAAACCCTTATAATTCTGATATGCATATTTGTATACTTCGTATGTAAAAATTTGAGAAAAAAACATTAAAAAAAAAAATACCTTTAAAAGAAAAAAATATTTCAAACAAAAAAATTGCTAACCGATTTTAAAAAACTTGATATCGTTGCAAACGCAATCAAACCTTCTTTCTTCTGATATGCGTATTTGTATAGTTCGTATATAAAAATTTGAGAAAAAACACTTAAAAGGAAAAATACTTTTTTTTATAAAAAAAAAAAATTTTCAACAAAAAAATTACAAACCGATTTTTAAAAAATTTTTATCGTTGTAAAGGATACCAGAAATCTTATACTTTCTTAGACCCAAAATTTCCTGTTTCTATACACAAAACCAAAAAATTAATTAAAAACATTTTTTCCCTCTATATAAACTCCTGCCCCCTAGGTGAAAGGCTGGCTACGCTCTTGTGTACAAAACAATCAAAATATTTAAACCCGACTTCATACGGTCAATTTGTTCTTTTAGAGCGCATACATGTTTCCCTAATAATGATTCCAGTATCTTTATTTATGTATATTGTAACTATCAATATCTTTTAAAGAGAAGCNTCTTGTGTACAAAACAATCAAAATATTTAAACCCGACTTCATACGGTCAATTTGTTCTTTTAGAGCGCATACATGTTTCCCTAATAATGATTCCAGTATCTTTATTTATGTATATTGTAACTATCAATATCTTTTAAAGAGAAGCGTACATTTTTTTATCTAAAACTAATAAAGTTAGAAGGATGAAATTCGATGATGTGGTAATTAAAATATTAGTCCATGATAAATATTTTTTCAAAAATAAATTTTGGAAATTTCCAAGGATATACAAGAATAAAGTTTTAAAAGGACATTTTCAATACTTATATATTATATATTTTTTTCTCTATTCTACATATTTTTTCCTTTTAGTTGATACCCATATTGTTATTCTACAATGCACCAGATCTTTTAGATATTTTTTTTATTCAATCATAACGTTTGAAATTCCAAAGTCCTTTTAAAAAAAATTCTGACGTCAGAGAGAGAAACTAAAAACGCAGTTTTACTATATTTTGTAAATATATTGATTTTTTCGTGTGTAAAATAGTCTGTCGCACGGTGTTATATTTCAGAAAAAAGTGGGCTAATTGTTTCCAAGCTAATACTACAATATTTAAAAAAAAAAATATTTATAGAATTTCGGAAAATGGGCACGACACCGCCCACTTATGATTACATAGAATCATCCCGGTAAGCGCTTTATCGATTTCCACCAAGCCCAGGTTAACTAAGTATTTCAATAAGTCTTCTAACATGTTTGGAATCGGAAAAAAACCTCAGCTTTTCGTGTGGTTTATGGAAGGGTGAAAAAACTATATTTAGTACGTGCGCCGGGTTATACAAAATTCGGTATCGCCCGAAATTACACTCTTTACGGCCGCAGAAAGCACAAATAGCCACAAAAGAAAAATTAAACATATTTCAACAGACATTTCTGCCACCAAACTGAGGTAGTTAAGCTTTTGAAAGTAAAAAAATTTCCTCAAACGCCCAACAGTCAATTGAGTTAAGAATATAAGTCCATATCATAAACTTTGTAAAAGGAAAAATCCAGTTAAGTTTTTCTTTTTTCGTACCACCATAAGTGGATTTGTCAATTTGTGCGCCGACAAACAACTGTCACATAATGATTGAATATGCAAAAGTCCACATTTGCATAAGAGTAATAAAACCTATAAAAGAACCATAAAGTAATTTAAACTGAGCACAAAAACACACACCGCAGCAGCGGCGGCAGCGCCGGTCGAGGAAAAAAAAACCAGCGAGTGCGAACAAGCGACAGATAAGCGCAGAGCAAACAAATCACTTTTACGAGGTATCGATAAAAAAAATTAAAATGAAAATGAAAATAAAACGCACAGCAATTACTATATTATCAGCAGCAGCAGCAGCAACGGCAATGGTAGCAGCTGTTGCCACAGATGTTGGCAGGCAGTAGATAAAAGCATCAATCAAAGTGTGTTTGTGGAAGTGCTTTTAAATTTCGTTTTTTTTTATTTCACACGCGCTCACAAGGCCAACACGCTTATAAAAAAATCGTAAAAGCCCACTAGAACCTGAAGGGAGATCTCCCTATGTGAGGAATAAAAGAAAACAGAAAATTAAATACATTTGCGTACATAGGCATTACGCACACACGCATACATATGCATGTATGGCCACTACTTGCCACGGCCGTCAATCAGTCAATCGCTATGTGCGTGCTTGTGTGGGCGCAATCAATGCGACCCATCCGTCACTCAATGCATTTACAATAATTACATTTGCGGCGTAATCTCGTGAAGCGGAGAAAGAATGCAAATACACAAGCAATGTGCACAAATGATTGCGCACAGATATAGCACACACATACATACCTGCGCATAGTGGCAAACATTCATATTGCGCTGTCGCATGTGGTGCGGTGGTGACCACTAGTGGTGGGGTGGTGGGGTGGATTGAGTGCTGCGATGCGGTCTTGCAACCCAGGCAATTATACTCAATTAAAGTGCGCTTTAGTGCTGGCCAAAGTAGTAAAAACTACATACATACAAAAGCAGCAACAAGCAGGACAAGTGGAATAACGAGCTGTAGTAGAATTAAAAAAGCAAATGTTGCAAACAAAAACAAATAACATACTATTATTAATTACAACCGTATTTATAACAATTACAATAACAAACTGCCTTGGTTGGCAGTGTGAATATTTATTCCTACTGCAGGCATTTTGTTCGTCGGTCAACACGTAATTGCTGTTATGTATTAAAATTGTAAAATTACTCATACGTCATGTTGTACCTACCTACGCCTACGCATTAATCAAATTGGCAGGCAGGCAGACAGGCAGGCAGGCAGACTGTTCGTGGCAAGCAAGCTAGCAAGCGAACAGGCCCAGAGTCGAAAACCAAGTGCCGCCGCCAGCTGTTGTTGGCTAGTCAGCAGCCGGCCGTGTTTGGTGGTAATTAACGGTGTGCAAGTGTGATTATTATAATGTTGGTTTGTTTGTACATACTACTTACATATGTACATATGTTTGTTGTTTAAAAGGTAAAGTGTCTCTTAATAATTTAATGTTTATGTGCATCGGGCGAACGGTAATAATTCATTTACCTTAAATTGCCAAGTCGTACATTAAATTTGCATTATGTGCACTTATGCATGTAGTTAATGTGCATTTAAGTTTAATTAAATATGGATGAATTCCGGCGTATATATATGTACTACATCAGGGTGGTTCAAAGACAGTAATACATTTTTTATTTATTTTTTTTTGTATAGAATTCTTGAAAGTCAATATTTTTCGATCGGAAAACTCTGGTCCTCTTCTGGAGACTTTCAATAATAATGCCCGATTGTCTATTTAACCATTTTTTAATACTAACGATTTTTTATTGGTTCGCCCATTGAATTTTTCGGGGTTTTTGTACGTTTTTGGCGGACCTATAAATTATAGTTGCAATGGAAAAATGATTAAATAAACAATTGGGTATTATTACTGGGAGTCTCCTGCAGATAAAAAGAGTTTTCTCGTAGAAAAATATTGATTTTTAACTATTCTATACCATTTCTATGAAAAGTTGTTTTTTCCCCATATAAAATACGTGGAAAACTTTAGGCGCTTTGCGCAACCTCTAAATATTTTTTGATTTCAAAATTAAAAAATAAGGGTCTATTTTTTCGGTATAGAACAATCCTAGGGGGTGAGAGCATAAAAATTCCGACTTTACTTTTTCACATGCATCTTTGGACCACCCTAATGTACATATGAATATCTTATTACATTAAACGAGCAAATTCTTGTATATATCCATAAAGTTCTCGGAAACGGCTCTAATGATTTAGATGAAGTTTTGCACACAGATACTCTTTTAAATTTTAAGGTTATCTGAATAGGCCTCCGAGAAGACTCCTATAAGTTTGCCACCTATTCGAAATTAGTTACAAATTAATTAAAACATCATAATATGGGTATCAAAAGGAAGGTGTTTTAAAGATCCCTAATTCAAAAATATTTTGAACAGGGTTGCCACCTATTTGGAATCACATATTTATATAATTTTTTGTCTCGAAAAAAAACCTAAAATATTACTACTCATGGGTACCAAGATAAGGTTCTTAAACAATGCCTTCCCTATATACAAAATATTATCGCTTAGAATAATAGTGTAAGGTTGCCACTTATTTCGATTCTACACATTTTAGGTAAAACATCGCAATATGGATATCAAATGAAAAAGATTTCAATATTGAAGTTGCAAGATCATACAAGAATATTACACACGCTTGGCAGAGAAATAAGACCATCGGTAAAACTCATGACATCGAAAGGGATTAGTATTTCATATGGTATCACAGCGCTACTATTCTTGACCTATGTGTGAGGAGGATTCTGCTCTTTATTCGTTTCAATTTAAACTAAAAATGTTTACTTCACAGACCGCTTTTAAACGCTATTTTTGTATTGGCCAACGCAAAAGATCTTATTAGGCGCTGTGAAGCAAGCGGGCATTGGCTAGTTTCTCAATAGGCAATGAAATTTCCAAAAAAGTGCACAAAAAATCTTGAAATATCCAAAAAATTTGATATAATTCGGAAAGAAACCCGGAAAGTTCCACAAAATCTTCTGAAAAATATTCAGAATACCCCCAATATTCAGAAGAGTGTCAATAAGATAACAAAAATTACTTGTAACTTTTTAAAATTTACAAAAGTTTATAAAAATCGCTAAGACCCAGAAAAATGTCAAAATATTCAAGGAAAATCTGTTAAAACTCTGAAAAAAATAAAACAACACGAAATAGCCACACGAAATTAAAAAAAAAAATTACCAAGCGCCCCGGAAAAATCATAAATGTAACAGTGAACACCGATTAACCAAAAAATCCTTGAAATTTCGTAAGCCACAAAAAATCCCGTGAAATCGCAAAAAATAAACCGATAACATTCTGAAAGGAATTCAAATGCCTCAAAATCTCCTGGAATGCGCCAAAATGCGGAGAAAAATACGTAAGAATTCCCAAAATATTCCAAGAAGTGTTAGAAGATCACGAAAGTCTTCCAAAATATATACTTCTAAATTTCTGAAAATTTAATAAAAAACCTGAAAAATCGCAGTAATTCAAAAAACAAGAGGGAACTTAAAGTTGTCAAAGCTTTAGGCACAGCAGTTAGATCAACTGGCATACGATGAATTTTGTCATTACCGTGGAAATGGTGCGGTTAGTATCTCAAAATCCCCGAAAATTCGCATCGTAGTCAATTCGTTATCTTCCGTTTTTCATAAAGAATAAGATTCCATCGCGAAATTACATTTAAATTAAAACTTAAAAAAAGTTATACAAAAAAGCAAAAAGAACAACTCGTGCTCATATACCCGTAGCTGTGTATGCAACGTTTACTCCCCGTAGCACCATGCACACTTGGCTACCACGTTTACTCGCACGCCTCAAATTAAAAGTCATATAATTAAAAAGTAGTTAAATTTTGGTGTGGAAGATTTCTTCACAGTATCGCTTATGCACATATATATTACTTTCTTCATGTATATCACAATTTTAAAATGCATTTCGAGTGTGCCAAGAAAAATTGTAAAAATCAAATTTTAGTTTCTCAAATCATATGTAGTCATCCTTTACTCAATTTTTTCATTTGATGGCACACTAGTTTTAATACTCGTTTTGGCAACACAAATATTTTCCCCGTTTAAGTTTAGCTTTTTGAAGTATCTTAATTATTAGAAATTAAAAAAATTGCAATATTTCAAAAGTTACAAAATAGCTGCGAGAGTTATACTGCATGCCGGCATTTTTTAATTTGCTGGCACACTCTTGAAACTTCGCAGATATGTGCTACTTGATGCCAACGTACATTGTCTCTAATATGAACATTATGTTTGAAAACTTCCAAAAGTTATTTAAAAATAAAAATATGATTTTTTCGAGTGACAATGAAAAAATTAGTAATTGCGGTACTTGTTGGTAGTTGTGGAGCGTAAACTTCCTTCCCAAATATTAGTAAAGTCTCTCCTTCTTTAAAGACATTGTTCTTGCAAAATTCTCCTTCAAGAATTAAGCATTTAACTCCAATAAAGGAGTGATGTGCACTTAAACTTGGCTTCCTGATAGAATGCTAAAATAAAAGCTTGTTAAAAGCTTTAGCTGGGAGCCTAATTAGCGCTTTTTCGAGTCAAGTTTTTAATATAAAACAGCGCAAATAGCAAACCTCACTTCTCTTCATCTAGTTACATTTACTAGAACCTCGCACAGGTGGCAGCTTTTGATTTAGCTAATTTTATAATTACAATACGCAAGCCACTTGCCAAGGTACTTGTAAATTTAGCCTTGCTCTCTATATATCTACTCAAATTTAGTCAAGTTCATTTGAAGCAAATATAACGAGTTTAATTAATTAACTTTGTCTACCACTTTGATTATGGCAATAATTGCTAATATTGTCAGAGTTGAACACATCAATGCACTTCGGAATAAAGCACATAACCCCCCGAACTGACTCAGCTGCATGAATTTGATGCTTAATTAAGATGATGCAGGTAACATGCGCCAAATATCTTCATGGTCATATGCACAGCAATAACGTACATAATTGTATTGGTGGTATATACATACACATAAGGAGCAACAAACAGCAAGAGCTCATTTGCAGCTGAATTTAGACGTACAAAGCCAGCATCAAATTGCTCAATGTGGTACACATAATTGCACATCAACTGCTATCTGACAACTGTCAACAAATAATATTTACCACTGGATGAGAGATATCTCCAGCAGATAACTGGAATGAACTTTGTCGACATTGCGCAACGAACGATGTATTTATGAAAGTTCATACTACATACACATATTGATTTGCTCTCATACAATCCTACATGTACCATACTCTTTTCAAAAAGATTTATATTGGGGCGTATTCTTGTTTTCGTACGAATCGAAAATCATGAAATTTTCCTATCATTTTCTATACAAAAATTTCAAATTTTCGATTCGCACGAAATCCAGAATATGCCGCATTAACTGCAAACTTATAGTTTTTAACTTTGAGTACCACAAACTTTTAAAGGTCAGTAACTTCTAGCAAAAACTTGTTGTGATTTGTTGCAAAAAAACATAATACAAGTAATTTTTAGCAAAAAAATATGACTTCAACTCTCATATAAAAAAAAAAATATATATATATATATATCTCATGATCCATTGATCGGATCTTAACCAGATTAGTATGGGACCACCTCTGAGACACTACCTTTCCGATTCAAAAAAAATTATCGAAATCGGTTGACGTGGTCCAAAAAAAAAAGTAATAAAAAAAATAAAATAAAATGAAAAAAAAAATATTCCGACGAACTGATAACCTCCTCCTTTTTTGGAAGTCGGTTAAAAATTGTTTTAATGGTAATGGTAATGGTAATGATTATGGTAATCGTAATAGTAATGTTAATTTTTAATGGTGATGATATTGCTAGTGATAATAGTATGTTAATGGTGATGGTAATGGAAATGGTAATGCTAGTGGTAGTGTTATGGTAAAGGTAATGGTAACGGTAATGTTCATGCTAAAGCTATTGGTAATGGTAAAGGTGTTGGTAATGGTAAAGTTATTGGTAATGGTAAAGGTAATGGTAATGGCATTAGTTAAAGTAAAGGTAATGGTAATGGTAATCGTATTGGTAACGAATACGGTAAAAACATAACAAAATTAATGCTTATTGTAGTAGTAATTGTAATTGTAATGATAATATGAATAGTAGTAGTTATGGTAATGGTATAGATAATAATAATAGTAGTAGTAATGATATCAGTAATGTTAATTACAATGGTAATGTTAAGGGTAATGACAAACGTAATGGTAATCGTATTGTAATGGTAATATCAATAGGTCATGATGATACACTTAAGATATTTTCTTTTTCTTTATGGTACTTCATTGGCAGCACGGGTGCCCGCGGATAAGTAAGGAGCTTTTTCTGATTTACAACTCACTTACTTCCAGTTTCAACCTGGCTAATCTTAAGCCAATACTTAGTATGCAAACATACATATTAAATATGTTTGTAAAAAATATGTATGTATGAGCTGGTACATTGGAGTGCATTCTACGTTTGCTCCATTTGAACTGATTATCTTGGCACGTAATCATCGATGCAACAAGTAGTTGCTATGCAATTTCAACCAACACACAGACATGTACATCCATTCATGTCAGTGTATTTGTGCGTGCTTGCGATAACTGTAGTTCTAATGCAAATATCTACAAAGAAAAATATGTGCGACTTTGTAGCATAATTTTGATTTTATAGAATTTCAATTTCAAATTGCCACAAGCAGCGAACGTGCGATTCAAAAGAAAATGTGCAAGGAAATATGAGGCTCTTATTTGCATGAAATAGTACAGTCATACACACACATATGCATGTATGTACAATGTACATTCATAGCCATAGTTTTTGTGAAATATTGGTTAAGTTTTATGATAGCAAAAATGTTTGCATTTGCTATTACGGAAATATGCATTTCATATAAAATTTTATTTGCTTAGGTAAATTTCATCCTTTCTACCTGCAAGGTGTACTTAAGAAGAATTTCTTGCATTAGAAGCTAGTTGAGCTGCAATACAAACTACTCTGCATCGATCAATGAAGTTTTATTTGGTTAACAATTTCATGGTTTTTTTTTTAATTTCTCTGCTATTAACTGAGAAAAATGTGAGTATTTTTTCATATATTTAGTTATTTCTATTTATTTTCCTAAACTAAATTACCTGGCATCTCACCGAAATTGGTGTATAAAGCCCTTTAATTTCGACTTACTGAGCCGGATTAAGATGTCATAAAACGCGTACCGAGTATCAGCCAGTTTAGGCCTTGTCATAAAGCCCAGTCGAGCACAGATACCAGGCGACTTGCGGAGCTAGCCAGTGTTACTCGGTTACAGCGGATCTTTATCCTTGTTGACAAACCACACCTCAAAGGAGGCTGCCAAAATCAAAAACCTCAGCACCAATAAGAAGTTTGGTTTCAGTAAGCTCTTTTGTGCCAGAAAAAGTGTGAAACGACGGCATGGAGTAGCTACAAACCAGCAATATACAGAAATGCCAATGTAGGGAATGAGGGAACCTTTTGGTACTAATAAGGGACCGTTTCATGACTTGTTCGAGATTGCTTTGTAACAAGCTTTCGACTGTTTCTGGGCTTGTTCAAGACCATTCCCGTACAACTTGGGGACCTGTTCAGGCCTATCTTGGGGCTAGTGCACGTATGTTTCAGGACAATTCCGGGTCCAGTTGGGGATCATTTCAGACTAGTTTGTGATCATTTCGGCCTAATTCGGATTCATTTTAGGGCAAGTTCTGAACCATTTCGGGCCTTGTTCAGGAATATAAGCTACTAGTTCGGCTTCATTTCGAAATGAGTATTTCGGCGTAGTTGACGACTATTCTAAGACTGTTTCAAATCTAGCTCAGGACTGTTTGAGGATCATTTTGGGACTACTTCGGAAACATTTTGCAACTAGTAACGGATCATTTCGAG
Organism: Rhagoletis zephyria; assembly: GCF_001687245.7. NCBI lineage: Eukaryota > Metazoa > Arthropoda > Insecta > Diptera > Tephritidae > Rhagoletis > Rhagoletis zephyria. The sequence continues at coordinate 10,367 of NW_016167896.1, read as the reverse complement.
ACCATTTCAAGACTTGTTCGAGATCATTTAGGTAAAAGTTCAAGACATTATCAGAACCGCTTTAGGACAATTTTGAGACTAGATCGAAAAAAAAGATAACTGTTAAATTTGATCATAAAAATAGGAATCCAATTTTAACGGTAAAACTATGCTTTTTTTTGTAAAGACCACAACTGTGCCTGAAGGGGGTGCAACCACTTCGTAAGACCTGGGTTCGATCTCTGCTCCGAGCAATAACCAATGTATAAAACCGCTTTTTTTTATCAGCGATCTTCAGTCGGCAGGCAATGGAAAACCTCGGAGCGTTTTTCTGCCTTGAAAAGGCTTCTCATAAAATCATTTGTTGGTCGAGGGCGGCGTAACCCCAGAAAGTCGCACAACAAAAATTGAAGGAGAAGCTTGGTCAAATACTAAGTAAAAGTGTAAGTGCCAAAATCGTATTATTATTAACCATTACGCTTCCTGGTTAATTGTGATCAATAAGACAACGTTTATGGTTTTCATACAAAATATTTCTAAATTGTTAAAAATAAAATATTTCTTAATTTATAAGAAGTCTTTTTAACCCTTTCGGGACCGTAAGCCTACAACTAAAGATATACACGACGAAATGAGAAATTCTTTCTATTTTGAAGACCGTGAAAAATATGATTATCCTTAAAGAAAGTATAAGGACATTATTATTTTTTACAATTAAATTTCCTCAAAATTTGTTTCCCTGCCTTTTTGCCAGAAAAAAAAATATGTTTGGCAAATTTCGTCTGCTTTTGTTTACTTAAGAAAATATTTTCTAAAAATTTTTTTTTCCACCAATTTCTGAAATTCATGTTTTCGACGTTGTATTTTAGAAAAAAAATTGGGTTTTTTAAAACTTTCTTTTCTTTTGAAAATTTTGTATTATATTCCCCAATTGTATTGATCTTGAGGCCGGTTTTAATGAAAATTTTTTGTAAAAACAACAATAGTTTACATTTTAGTAGAAGTTACGTAGACAGTTGTTGCTTTTTCCACTTTTTACACTTGATCATGTGGTTGTTGTTTTTTGTTGATTTTTAGGTAATAATAAAATTTTTTTTGTTTCTGTGGCCTTAAACCAATTACAATAGCAACAACAAAAAAATATATTTTTTCCCCCAAGTTCATTTTTTTCTAATTTGTGGCGCATTTTTTTTTTTGTTTGTGCGATAATACTTATTTCTAAAATTTTATGATAAAAAATAGCTACATAAAAATGAGAAAACAGAAAACTTTAAAATCATTCAAACGATTTCCTTACGAAGCGTTTCCTTTTGGGTAGGCATATTTCCCTTGGTCCTGAAACGATTGAATTTATTAGGGAGAATTAATTAGTTCCAGCTTCGAGGCCAGTTCAGCCGATGAATACAAACATTTGGCACTGCTGCGGCTACCAACGAACTATTTTCATTTACTTGTTATTCATTAAAAGCTCTAACATGCTCGTGTTGCCACATTCAATGAGAATATTTGACACCCACAAAATATTTAAAACCCACAAAGGCATACTCCTACACATTGTACGAGCATGTTAACACGCCACCTCAACACTTCCACATTTCGCCAAAAGTTCTCACACAAACAAAAGCTATTTTGTCAAGTTTTAGCTATTGTTGGCAAAGTTTTTCCGCAACGCAACTCTAATACGCAATTCTAATCGTTTTTAGTGCACCAAATAGGAAATTAGTTTTGAATTACTTTGCAACAATTTCCAAAAAGGCAAGCATATATATTTTGCTGCCTTTGTCATAAATAAATATGTGAATATGCTCTTATACATACATACATACATAGGTGCCTACAATGTACAACTCAGTGTATGCGAAAGGGATAGTAGCATATGTTTCCTTATTGAAGTAGGTTTCAAAACTTTTCCACACATCGACGAAGAGCACATGCATGCAAAGTATTAACATGTGTAGCTAGCTATAACAATAGCAATGAGTGGTGGGGCTAGGTAGGCGGTGAGGTGGATAGCTGCATACATCAAAGCTCTTAACCCATACGGGTGTGCAGGGCGTATGAGTTATAGAAAGTACGAGTACATTTTCAATTAACAATCCCACATAAACAAAGAGCAGAGTTTACATATTTAGATACTTCACATTCATTAAAGAAACAATCAGCTTAATGTAGAGAAATTTATGGTTAAGTGAAGTGTTATTAATAAGATATTTATTTAGTATGTAGAAACTTTCGAAAAGCGCATACTTATTAAAATAATTAATGTAATTAAATGGGACAAAGTGAATAAAAGGATATGTATTTATGTTCATACATACATACATATACAGTGGCCACCGCTCAAAATGAATACTCGTTTTTTACCATTGATTACTCTGTAACGTAAACAAAGTTTTAGTCTGCTTCTCTACATATGTATATAAGAAATATGTATATAAATACATGGAATTTGTCTCTTCTGAGTATGGAAAATCCTCTTATATTAAAACAGCGATTTTATTTACAAATCCCGCTAATATTACACCGTGTGACAAAAAAAAACAAATAAAAATCGAAACACACGAAGCAATCGCTTTACCAACGAAACTATGGGCCAATTAAAGTAAAACTCTCTGAAGTCAGGATTTTTTTAAAAGGACCTTGTACTTTCATGGATATATTATTACCAAAAATTATTTAAAAATTTGAGTGCGCTGTAAAATAAAAATATGAGTACGAATAGAAAGAGAAGCTTCTGTAGATTACAAAAAAAAGTTAATTTTTTGGTTCACAAGGACGAATAGGTATTGAAAATGCTCTTTTAATAAATTTCGTTTTTTTAAGCTTATAAAGTTCGAAGAAAGAAAATCGAGCATTTGGTCGAGTGTATATTAATCCCTAACATATAACTTTTTCAAAAATAATTATTGCAAAATTTCAAGGATAAAACCGACTCCTCCTTATGCAACAAACAGTTTGATCGGCTTTAGTTCTCAGAATTTTCTGCTTTGCACTGAATATTTTCAATAATTTTTTGAAGTAATCATATTTTTTAAATTTCGAAGTTTTAAAAAAAAAAGTTCTAAAATCTGAGTGAGCGTGTGAGTATGTTTGTAGCGCTTTCACGCTAAAATGGCAAAATGTTTTTCTATGGAATTTGGTGCACCGTCGTTTATAATCTGGATTAACATATAGGGTATTTTTCAAATAAATCCGACATTTTTTTTTTATTTAAAATAAGTTAACTAATAAGTTAAACAAAATATTAAAACAAGTGTAGATGTCAAACGAAAGGGGTTCAAAAACGATTTATTTAGAAAATATTTTTTAAGAAGGTTGCCAGCCATTTCAAAAAGCAATATCGATTCATTAATACGCTAAATATAGTATCCCAATATTGTGGGTGTGAAACGACAGGAATTCCAAAGCGACTCATTTCGAAAATGTTCGCTTAGAGGGTTGCCACCTGTACAAAAAGTGAAAGTCAATTTAATAGAAAATTTAAACAAAATATTTTAATAAGTGTAGCAAACCAGAGAAATTTAGGAATGCTTTGTTTCAAAAATATTTTTTAATGGAGCTGCCACCTGTTTTGAATATCAAAATCAATTTAATCAACAACTTAAATAAAATTTTTTTAATGTGGTTGCCAGGAGAGAGCTTTTACAAAATTTGTATATATTTCGAAATATTCTAGATGAGGGTTGCCACCAGTTTAAAAATTCAATTTACAAGTTAAATAAAATTTATACAATAATAGACGTTCGAAAGTTTGTGAGTGAGTACATACAAGTTGGGTTACAGATGGCTAATGATCAGTATTAGCATATAGCATACTTTTTGAAAAGGGATGCCACCTGTTTAAAAAATTGTATTTACAAAATTTAAAAAAGCTTTAAGAAATGCGAAAAATTCATATTAAATGACGCACAAAAGATAGAAAAGATTTTTTTTTTATTTCTTAACAACAAACAACAGAAATAATGAGAAAATATTTCTTGTGATTTATCTTGAGAACTGCAGACAGCCCTTTATTATGCAAACACTTTTAAGAGGGCTGCCACCTATAAAGTGAAATTCAATTTAATGATTATGTTAAAATAAATATTACAATATCTGTGGCAAACGAATAGGGTTTAAGAAAGCTTTGTTTTAAAATTATTTCGAAGGTCTATCTCGTTTTTTAATAGCTTAAATAAAGTATTACAATATGGATGACAATCGAAAGATTGCCACCTGTTAGACAATCAAATTAAATTTAACCATTTAGACAGCGGAAATATAACCAAATGATGTCAGGTCAAACAGATGGCTTTTAAGAAGGTTTTATTTCGAAAATATTTTTTAAAGTGGTTAGAGTATAATTAAGTTTAATCAGCTACTTAAATGAAATAAATGAAATTTGAAACGCAACAGGTCGAAAAAGGCTTTATTACGAAAGCACTTTAAAAACGAGGGCGTCAATGTATAAAAATCAAATCCAATTTAAGTGAACATTTGCAAAATGTAGTATCTTTCGTCTTTACAGCAAAGATTTTCCAGCGTTCCAAAATTTCAATCTATTCACGTTTTTTGTTTAAGCTAAATAAAATATAAAACAAAAATATATATTGGCCAATTTAGTAGAAATTCGACAAACTGATCTTGTTTTAGCGCCTCTAGATGATAACCGATGTTTTAAAACAAAATTTATTATTTTCTAAAACAATTTTTTTTGAGCTCGAGGCCGTTTTATTTTAAAAATTATTGTGGAAAAAACCACAATGTTTTTTTAGGTAATTTCTACTTTTACAATTTTAATTTAAAGGCATGCTCATCCTTAAGTCGCAAACTTAAACTCGCTTGCTTTTAATTAGTTCACGTTATCGTGAGTGCACTTTATATGGCATATAAGTTTGTATATGCATATGCCATAATTGGCGGCTCAAATTTAACAAAATAAGTAGCTTAAACTGCAAGTTACTTAATAACATAAACATACAACATAATAGATTTAATAGTCTCTGCCAAAAGTGCTACTTCAGTGCAAAATTTTAAATATTATTTCCTTTGTGGTGCAATTATACATTAGAGGTATTCTCCTAATCTTGCAAAGCCATTGCACTTAGCACGGATTGCATAACTTGCAAACATACAACAACAAAATACACGGGAAACAACATTTCCTATCGCTGCAAAATAAATATGCAACGTCGAAACCAATGTATATATTTTGCAAAATAGCATACCAAGATAAATGCGACCCTGTGCTAGTTGTTGTGTTGTTGGAATTGCTACATATTTCTCTCATTCCTCTCATCTCGCTCACTTCATTTTTTTGCTGTCTTTTGTTATTGTATTTGATACATAATTTCGCCGCTTGCTACCCATGCATGCTACCACTTTGCAATGGGGTGCTCTCGTACTCTTCGAAATACGGAATAGTATTTTTGCATTTCGTGCAAGACTTCGAGAATACCCCTATTGTTATATAAAGAAAATGCAGAATTTAATTACCCACCTGGTTGGAACCCAGGATACTTCATAACATAAAGGATGTTTGTGCATAAATGTAGATATACAAACTTGTGGTAGGTACCAGCCATCGTCAAATGTTCATTTAGCAGAATGATATCAGAAGACTAGCAAAAATTTTATTCATTTCAGTGCATGGCATGGGAACAGAGTACATAGATAGTAAGATTTCTTCTTTTTTGTTTTTGTTTTTGTTTTTCTTTCTTCTTTTGCTTTTTGTTTTATGCATGAAAATTGTGAAGATACATAATCTATTTAACGTGCAACACTGGCGACTCAGAACGCTCACTATACTCTCTATAAATGCGAAAAGATGCAAGCAGTCAAATGCGAACTACGCGCTTATAGTCGAAATATTTTTGGTGTTGGCTTTGCAAAGCTACGCCGTAAAATTTTGTTGCATAAATGTGCTCATGTATGAAGGCGCGTATGTCAACACATTTATTTGAGTCAAGTACAAAACTTTGTTTATATTTTCGATTAAAAATACATGAAGTTTTGCGTTATAGTACAACTTAATAAAATTATTCGGGGAGCTCAGCAAACATTAACTACAAATAACAAATAACTTTAATTAATTTAATTAATAGATTCAATCCTATTTAAGTAGCATTTCGGGGCTAGTTCTGGATCCATTTTCGGTTTTATAAGCGACCTTTCCGACCCCGCTTCAGAACTTCATCGAGATCATTTCGAAACAAGTTAACGACTGTTTCGGGGCCTATCAGGACTATTTCGGGACCAGTGAGATTAGTTCAGGACTCTGGCTCACTACTATTTCAGTACCATTTCAGGACTAGTTTGGGACTGATAAGAAACAATTTCGGGACCGCTTCACGAATTTTTTAGAACCACTTGAGAACAATTTTGGGACGCCTTTTTTATTCCCTGGTTTTTATTTCTAAAAAAATTAAAAATAAAAATGGTGTACAAATTGTATAGATCGTTAAGTACCTAGAAGTACTGCGTGGAACAGCAGCATTTTTTCCCTAAGGATTACATACACATGTCAAATATTTAACCTTCATGAAATTTTAAATCCAAAAAAAATTACCACACTAGCACTAAAAGCGTGTGCTGTTCTGCCAGCATAAAGTAAAATTACACCATAAATTAATTAACACCCTGTTTGCATGGCAGTGCCATCATAAGCATAATTACAACATTTTTCACTGCACCGCACTAAAGCCAAGTGTGCGAAAGTGCTTGTAAATGTCTCGAAATTCCAGCAGTTATTCGAAGCTGTTCAACTTTTCATAGCCGGAAGAAAATGTGCCACACTACTGAAAAAGAAAACCAAAAAAAAAAAGCGTGGCAAAAATAACTGCAGACATTCTCTGAGAGATAAGGTAAAAAAAAAAATATCAACCAAAATTTTAAACGCACCGCGAAGTGTTTCGCAGTCAGCGTTCGATACAAGCACAGACACACACACACACACACACACACACACCTTCTTGTCAAGATATTTATGTAGGTACTTGTATATATGTAAATATTAACACACTCTTACAAAGTATCGAAGTGCGCAACCATATCAAAAATATGCGAAAAGATAAAGTCGAAAGTAAGCAGAATGCCAAACTTGGCGGCAAAAATAGCAAACTCAATAAAAAAGTAATATCAAGCAAACAACAACAACAACAACAACAACAACGACAGCCACTGCGCTTTTGGAGGAAATGAAGAGGAAATTTCGTAAACTGACGGCAAACTGACAGCAGCGTATAAAGGAACGTGCGATTGCCGCCAAGTAGGATGTGCAAAAACCAATGCAGTAATATACAGGAACATTTGTACACATACAGTGACTAGCACAAGTGTTCAGATGTTGATTTTTTTCACAACGTTTTTCAGGCTAATTTCTTTTTGTAATTTTTTCTATAAAACTATTGTGCAAGCTTTAGCCAAAACCATATAAATTAAGCAATTAAAAATCAACGCGATTATTTAGATAGCTGAAACACTTGCACTTCATGCGATTAAAATTGTATGGGCTGTAAAACCGCAAATACAAAATGAATTAATGCATTTTCCTAAATTTTGTATAAACTTTTAAACTCTGAATTATCTGATTTTGGCTTGGACAATATTTTTATAGAAAAATAACCAAATAAAGTTTACTAAAAAACGTTGTTAATATTAAAGAAAAAAAATCATCACGTGAACACTTGCGTAAGTCACTGTATGTACATAAATATGTGTAGATATGTAAATTTAATACCCTTTTATTATGGAAAATATGTGAAAATTTTTAAGCATTATAAACAAATGTGTGTTACAAGTATTTATAGTAGGGCTGATGATACCCGGGTACCCGGTTACCCGGGTATTACCCGGATATAAGAACATGTGTACATTAGGGTGTGACTTAATATAAAGTGATTTTTTTTCCTGTTATTCAATCAAAACCGAAAAACTGAACACGTAAACTGCATCTAAATGTTTTAGGAACATTACTACATCAAAAATTAATTGTTGAAAAAAATTTCGCTTAGAATTTTTTGGCGTTTAGGGCGCGAAATATACAAATCATTTCTATACACTTTTTAACTGACATATTTGTTTTTCAAGCAGCTATCTAGTATGCTAGGTGCAGTCAATAACAATAATAATAACAAAAACAACAACAACAACAGGAGCAAACAAACAACACACATTCTCGCCCTGTAGAGTACTTCAGTGTTGTCATTCATTTTATGAGTCACTTATTTCGAAAACATCTTCCACCAGTATTCCATTCTATGCTATTTGCACGTAGTGGTGGGTATTAATATGCTTGCACACCTGCACAGTGTCAATATTTTTGAAAGTTAAGAATTTTTGCAATGAAAATTCGAGGTAATTTTGCTCAAACGTGCGGGGCGTATACGTAACATTTTTCGATGGCACAGCTTAAAATTCATAGTGCAAGACAACTTTTGCAGCGCAGCACAGAAAATAAACAACCAGTTACATCTCAATGAAGCTGGATAGAATTGTGATTTTAATTTAAGTACTAGTTAGTATGCAAACATTTGGTAAAGTTACGGATTTCTAATGAAAAATTTTTTGACACAAAATAAATTTCAATTTCCGTTTGGGCTTTTAGTTAGTCTTCATTTACATGTTTGCATGCGTGTGTTTTTGCATATATTAGAATATCTTCCTATGCATTTTAATTTTTATTTATTTTAATTAAGCTCATCCTGGTCCAAATATTTATTATACAAAAAGCTCTTTAAACCTTGACTAAATTCAAAGAAAATAAACTTTATCGAAAATTTCACACAACTGGCAGTAGTGACGCAAAGAGATTAGTTAAGATAAAGCAATAAAAAGTTTAGCTTGTTACTTTAAATAACAAATACATTTCAATTATTTTAACAATCAACTAAGTCAATAAGAACAGTTAATCGAAACTAGGTTAGCTTCGGAAGGCGCGTACGAGTGGACTCATACTTCCACTCGTAGCAGATTTGCCCATTGTGAATGAGTGCCAGGAGGAGGCACATCTTTCTAACCGAGATTAATCCATACTGTCAGTATATAATCAATCGAACCATTTACTATACCGTATCGAGCCGTGGAGGTCCGATATTTTCACCACCGCTATCTCCCCCAAGCTATTGAAAAAGTGCGACTACAAATGCCTTGTCTGGAGAGCTGGACATCGACATAAGAAGGGGTGAATCGATTCCTCTTCATCCTCATTCCGACAACTTCAGCAGAGGGATCTTGAGTCTAAGTCACGAGGATCTTGAGATCTCACAGTCGTCTTAATTCAGTGGCAGTAGGGAGTTATACGCCTCTTATCGACTATTTCATTCTATATTGCTATGTCCAGCGAGAGGTTTTGACGTAACTCAGTGAAGCCAGCGTTGCACAACATTTCCGAACTGTGTTCCGTAACAGAGACTTACTATTCTGTATGAGACAAGCTGCCTTCTGTATGGAAAAAATTTCGCCTGAAAGACACTTCAGTTATGAGGCAGGTGATATGATTTCCGTATTTGAAGATCCTTGGAGTACATACACAAGCCTATACCTTTTTTCCATCTTTGAGCCAACGGTGTAGATGGAAATACCATCATTTACCGATGGACGGCCAACTTCCCAATCTTCCCGTGTTGGTGGAAAGTGTATGGGAATTTTAAAACTAAAATTTCAGTATGACGTAGTATAATCACTTTCGACATTTAAGTCGGCCTTCTACTATTCGATTGCCCCTAGTTGGTCTGCTTCCATAATTTTGATTCCCTTAATCTAAGGGCCCATTTTGTGACTGCCTCTGTTATGAATACTTGCAGTGGCTTCAGCTAAAAGGTCGTGTTTAACCGTTATTATATGTCATGTCCACTGGATAAACATCTGGTAAATTTAGATGATACTCAGAAAATTAAGTTGGTGACTCATACCGACGATGCAGCCACACCTCCCACTACCAAATCCATTTCCACCGGCCATAACTCAGCCCCATTGGTTGGTTTTACAGTCGAGTCGTTAAGAAAACTTTGAAGACTGCATATGCCATCGGCTGCAATGATATTCATATTTACAGATCCTCTGAACATTCTATTTGATTTATTACCGAAATAAAGGCCATTGGTGTAAAGTGGCTTCAAATATATTTATACTATCCTCTGATATAAAAGCGCTGCAGGAAAATATGTTTAAGTATACACTCCTTGAGAATACAAAAAAATCGTAACTCAAAAAAACAAAGCTACGTATCATCAACGATATACATTACGAGTGCTACGGAATACAGACACCATATGTATGTATCAACACATGAAAACGCCAATGCATTCACCGCCAATGTGAACAACCTTTACTTCTAATGCTCTCACTTTAATTAATACACAAGAAGTATACTCCTAACTCAAACGCTTGGGGTCATTGCAATGTTTATG